>NC_055959.1:15230985-15530985 GCF_018492685.1 Alosa sapidissima | reverse complement strand
CCAGAGTGCTAACCAGTGGGCCACGGCTGCCCCAAATTATCTAGACATGCATGAAAACATTTTAAAACAAAACTAACTGCCATGTAGGCTAATACTTCAGATCACTGTTTTGCTACTAATTATCTTTCACATAATGAATATGCACACTAGAAAGTGAAAGTAGGCCTACTATGCGCTCCGTGTCTGTATCTGTCTGTTTACGTCCGCAATCGATTATAACGTTCCTCAAATGGAGAGCACATCCATGTTCTCTCGCGTTATAGGCTGTCATGCTTCTGTCTTCGCAATATTCCTGACGGTTCCTGATCGCTAAACGCTTTTTTTCCTTTCCTGTCGATCGCGGTTGATAGAAGAACCTAGGCTATAATTTGACTTCAGCGGTGAGAGAGGGAGAGAGAGAGAGGCACCCGCAAAGTGGTCCTGCGCGCGCGTGTGTGTGCATGGGGTTCAATTGAAGTCAGAGTTGGTCCGTCCAGTCAATAGTCACGCATTCAGGCCGCTCCATTATTAGATTAAAGTTATCAGACAGCGCTGTAACATGTGTGGGAATTTCTCTGATTATGATGGAGTTGTGGGACTTTTATTATTATGCTCAATACTTATTAACTTATGCGTAATACCTGCAATCCCGCGCTGAAATTTAGGCCCTGGTTTTAAATGCGCATATTTTATAGGGATTGTCAAAGTTTTTTTTTTTTTTTTTCGTCATCTACTTCCTGAAATTTTGGTCAACGATACCCGGGACACCGAACCACCAGGGCACATGAAATTTGGTGGGTATTGAGCCCCACTAGACTTTTACGGAAAAAACATTTTGGTCCCCACTTCCCACCCCGTCCCCCCGCGCTGGGCCCCCCGAAACCTAAATAACTACCTGAACCGTGGCACCGAGGATGAAGACATTTTTATGGTATGTTGGTCTCAAGGGCCCACATCAACCTAGCCCATAATCACTCATTTGTGATTTGCACCCCCTCGGTAAAAAATGAAAATGCAATATCATTCTGCTTTAATCGCCCCTCTCTTCAGTTAAGATGGTCAGAACTGCACCAAATTTTATGTGTATGATTAACCTGACATTCTCTGGGGGTATGCCAAGTTTCGTAGAATGTCATCCATGGGGGGGTCTAAAAAAATTAAGTTATGTGTACATTTAGTGACTGTACACTCATTGGCCTGTAGATGGTGGTGCACACATATACACACGCACACACACACACAGGTACGCACATACCATCAGTATCGGCAATTACAATGGCCGATACATAATTACAAATTCAGTAGGATTAAAGGAAAACCAAAAATATTCATCATAATAATTTGGCTGCATTTCCAGTATTGGCGTCACATAGTCGTTTGTCCACCAGATGGCGCATCGTTGCAAGTTAATCTAAAGTGGGTTGGAAAGACACTACACTTCCTACAAGGACAAGACTGTAGTTTACCGCAGAGAACGTCTAATAAGGGTAGGATGATTTCTGCATGACATGTAAATCCCATTTCTTCTTGAAGCCGAAATAAATCTGAGAATGTTTATCGGACATGCTTGGTTTTTACTGCAGGTAGGCTACGTTAATCTTAAATTATATCAATAGCCTAGATTAGGTAAAATAATGTTACCGTTAGCATTGGTTGAGTGATGGAGGCCAATTTGATTATTGATGTATTTGTAGAAAACCATAAATGCGGTTATAGGCTACCAAGAAAATTGATAACAGCACTAATTGCATCTTTCGACTGTCATCTCATTTGCTTTTGACCATAACCTAGGCTACTAACAGGAGCTAAGTGAGTTAGCCACAACACGTTCGCTACGTGATGGTTTTCTAATGGAAAATATAGGTTACCTGAAAGATAACCTGTCTATGATGCATCCTAAACATTTAGCTCAAAGTCTCAAAAAGCATCTGAGTCAACGTTCATTCCCAAACACCCATATTTTAATCCTCTATTTTCAAAGGTGATTCAAGTAGGGAAGAGCATGGCTCAAAGTAAAGTACTAGGACTGAAACTACATAAATTCGTCAAAGTGAATAATTTGTGTCAACTCGCCGCAATGTAGATTTATTAACGCACCCGTGATACGAGTGATCTACATCTCCATTTACAGTAAACCAAATGTTTTAGAGCGCACGTTGAGAGATGTATCCAGGGCAGGGCTGTACCTACACATATTTGTTGCACGTGCTACAAAAATCATTATTTGCGATGGATGATTTAGTACCAACGTTACACCGGTCCAATACAGTTTTGCCTATGGCTATACCGTGAGACTGAGACGTTTTTGTTTGTTCGAAGTGCGTGTTTAGGGTGTGAGAGGAGAGTCGATGTGCTTTGATTCCAGCTTGGTAGTAGTAGTCTATGCGATTAAAAAACACGTGTGTGTGAAGTATCCAAACAATGATAACACTTTCATTATGGCTGCTTTAGCCACAGACCTTGTGCTACTGTACAGTGGGTTGGGTTCCATTTAGAAGTGTCGCTTTCCTTGATTCACACAGCTGCGTGAAATGTATTACTACTGATATGCAAAACTATTAACTTTTCGCCAAGAGGTGGCAGCTTAAGTCCGCTTGATACTGTAAGCCATTGGTTCCCAAAGGAGATTTTATTTGGGTCGAAATTAGGTTACTTTAAAAAAGCATTTTCCCCGCTGGAAAATGTTTTAGTAATGTAGTGCTCAGTTATTCAGTTCAGTGCAGTTTTTATTGAGGTGCGACATGCAAAGGCCAGTAAAATGTTTATGAATATGTAGCGAATCTGTCGACGTGGGTAGCAGTCAGTTGCTGTTGATAGGTATACATGACATCTGGACAGGCTCGGAAACAGCTCGGAAACCAGTAGGTGGAAAAACCAGAAGGGGCACAACACCGGCGATTCCTTTTCGATTTCTTAAAAGATTGAGCTTGGTCTGGCGAAAGCCAGACTAACCATGGAGCTCATAGTTGCAAAATGCAAGGGAACATGAATCAGCATATTATTTGCACAAACAATAACGGACAGTAGCTCTTCAACTTGGCCCGTTAAAATGTGTATGAACTGTCTAGCAATGCATTTCATGAAGGCCCTTTTGGACATGTCAGTTATTTGCACCACTGGGTAAAACGGCATTTTGTTTTAGACTACTGGTATTTATTTTGTGCATTGACAATAAAGCTGAATATCATATGAACTAGATGACTAAACTTATGCATATGTAGAAGAAGAAACATTCACAAAAATCCATGACATGACCTCTCTTCTTGATGGCTGTTATAAACTGCATGGAACTGACAGGGATTGTTTTGTTTAATAATAAATAAATAAATACATTATGCTGCTACCTTCTGCTTTTCCCAAATACAATGTAGCCTGCAGGTGTACCTTTCATCAGTCCAGTTGCAATGGATGGACTGTGATGAACTGCCCTACTTGTGATTGTTTAGATATTTTAAAGGTTTTATAACAATGCTACAAATTTTTTGGCAAGTGCTACAAATCTATTCACCTTTGCAGCGCCAGTAGGCTACTTTGTGTGCGGCCCGCAAACACACATTCCAATCAAGCATACACAAAAGTTTCAAGAGTGGGGGATGGAGTAGAAGATGGAGACAAATTCATTAATATGATTTATTTTCTCTGAATGGATGTACAGGACTGAGCGGCAGTCATATTTTGTACCGCTATGCGGTACATCTAGTTACCACTATCAGTAATCACTATTTATCCTGGGCAAAAGCCATATCTATGCAATTTGAGATTTTTTGGGGAGATAGTTACAGCCCAAATGTTAAGATGAACTCCCGCAATCGTGAGCACCACTACTGTGAAGTGTAGTGGAGGGTGTGCAAATTGTAGCCCTTTGACAGCGTGCGCAAAACTGACACGGCATACACTAACAAGTGAGTAGCAAAGCGAGGTGCTGGGGAAATGATATGCATGTCGGCACATCCCTAGTGACCACCAGAGGCAGCGGGGGACCCACAGGGGCCAGCGTGGCCATGTGTGGGCTTATGGACCCTTTCAAGAGAGTTCCATTATCAGCATCATAGTTGGCCCCACAAGACTTCCGTTTTAACATTCCATATGTTATCTTAATGCAGAGGAAGTAGATTGGGGCCCAAATAGAACGTTCAAGCATTGTTTTTGTTTACCTTGTTGAAAGGGTCTATATGGGGAGGTGTGTGTTTTTTATCACGGAAGGGGGGGAGGGGGTGGGGGGCAGCCGTGGCCTACTGGTTAGCGCTTCGGACTTGTAACTGGAGGGTTGCCGGTTCGAACCCCGATCAGTAGGCCACGGCTGAAGTGCCCTTGAGCAAGGCACCTAACCCCTCACTGCTCCCCGAGCGCCGCTGTTGTTGCAGGCAGCTCACTGCGCCGGGATTAGTGTGTGCTTCACCTCACTGTGTGTTCACTGTGTGCTGAATGTGTTTCACTAATTCATGGATTGGGATAAATGCAGAGACCAAATTTCCCTCACGGGATCAAAGAGTATACTTATACTTATACTGCACCACTGAACATCAAGTGGAGCCAGGCCAATGCTACCACCATGTGGTTTATGGGGAAAGAGGAGTGCCATGCTCCAGGAAGCTGGATTGGACGATTCTCATGTTGGCGCGGGCAGTCAGGAACAAGGTTGCACGGAGCCCAGTCGACTCCCTCTGGACCATAACTTCTGCCTGGGGGAGAGGAAATGGAGGTTATGTCATCCATGTTAGGACAAGGCCAATTAACTCATTTCAGATGATGGCAATTACCAGCATGATCAGATGACCAGGGGTGTCAAACTCATATTAGGTTGTGGGCCAGATTTGTTGGAATGATACCTCATGGGGACTGTCATTGTTATGGTCATGAGTGTTGTTTGATGATATACTAATCATAAACTGCTGTCATATACCACTCTTTTTCTCTTGAAATAATAATAAAAAGATCAAATATCTCCGTTTCCGGCCTTTCAGCCTCTTCCTTCTTAAGGCTGATTTGTAATGCTAGATTTAATCAATGTATCATATCATAGAGATATTGCTTATTACACATTGTTGAAGACTATCTTTTTTTTCTAATTTTCCCCCGATCTGGCACCCGGGCCTTATGTTTGACACCCCTGACACATACAACACATAGTACAGTACACTGCATTTCTGTTACTTCATGCTTCCCATAGGGGGCACAAGCAATTAGAAAGGCAGGGTGCACAAGGAGGAGAAGACAACGGATAGCTCAAAAAGTGTTACAAACTGTAATAGAGAGCATTTGTTTCACTGTTTTAAGACTGTCAGAGGTGAGGTTATGTATAGCCCTCCTACAGTCTAGCCCTTTGTTAAGATAGCCTATGTTTTGTTGCAGTTTGCATTTGTGATTTTAAAGTTACATGTACAGCAACATATTTGAAATGGATTTTAGAACATTCTGGAATTCTATGGTCCTCTCCCTCATGGCCATAGTAGGTATGTATTTGCTAACTCGCACCACTCTGTGTTCTCTCTCTTATGACGCCACTAATCTTTTCATACATATCAACAGGTTCAAAAAGTCAAACACTGACACAGTCTGAATCAGCACTGGCAAAACCTGGAGGATCCCATAAGCTGACCTGCACAGCCTCAGGTTTCAACTTCGGAGACCACTGGATGCAATGGTATAGACAGTTACCTGGAAAAAGTTTGAATTGGGTTGCAACTATCTCATATTGGGCTGGAAGTGACATTCGTTACTCTACCGCTGTCAAGGGAAGGTTCACAATCTTAAGAGACAACAAGAAGAAGCAGGTTTATCTGCAGATGAGCAGCCTGAAGAGTGAAGACACTGCTGTGTATTACTGTGCCAGAGACACTGCACAGTGACAGAAGAGGTTCCATTGCACTTACAAAAACAACTTCAACACTGATCACAAATCAGGGGGCATCACAGTGCACTTTAGTTGTTGGTACTGGTGTGTGGTAAGTGTTCTTGCGCATAATGGCTGGCATAAACCAAAGATTGGCTTGCGTAGATGTACATATCTCAGCAAAAACAGATCAAGGGGAAGTAACAATTGGAGGAGGTAATAAATGAAGTCAGCTATATGTGGTCACAGTATAGAATCATGATTTATTAATATAAATGACTTTAACCATTACTGTATTTCATTCATATTTACATTTATTCATTAAGCAAACACTTTTATCCAAAGCGACTTACAAATTGAGGAATAACACTTAGGCTATATTGCAAAGGAGACCTTAATAGATGCTATTATATACAGTACTGCTACCAGAAGATGAGACTGAACTCTTATAGCTGTGGCCTCCCTTGTATCCATACATGAACATAAGTATATGATCGATATGATCATCATAATCACAATCATAATCATATCTACATTCACACTTGCATTACAGCTAGGCTGATCATTTGACTTCAGTTTGCCATGACACAGTAATTATTACAACTATAAAAAATATACAATGTAAATAATAACACTTCAGTAAATAATAACACTTCAGTACTGTAAACAAAACTAATTAATGAAAACTTATCCTTACAATAGAAACACAGCATGGTGAGCAAAGTTAGACACACAGTCAGCCTCAACAAGGGGCGGTCTAGGCAAAGTCAGAATTGTGTACATGCCTTAATCCAGGGGTTCCCAAACATTTCCACGACAAGGCCCCCCAAATACCACTAAGTTCTGGGCAAGGACCCCCTTGATGTGTTATTAAACCCATCGACAATACTACGGCAAATGTAAAAATACATTAAGCTAATCCTAATAATTATTTTAGCCACAAGCCCTTCGCGATGGAGCAATGTGTAAAAATTGCATTTGGGGCTTTCTGCTAGAGAGCTATCACTTTACTATTACTCCCAGTCATTATCATGGAAAATATAATGTTCAGATATGCGACAAGGTATTATAATGGCATTGTATAACAACCCTCATAGTAATTATTATTAGTATATTATTTTTCAAATGTATTTATTTGTTTCTTTTATTTTTCCTTCCAACTTGCTGAGGCCCCCCTGGCACCCCCTTGCGGCCCCCCAGGGGGCCCCAGCCCCCACTTTGAAAACCACTGCCTTAAAACCAGTTAGTTTGCAGCGGAACGCCGTCGCGCCAGTTGGGGGGAGGGGGGGAGTGGTGGGGTGTATTAAATCAATGGGTAGGCTCATTACTTCATGTAATATTGACATCCCATACATCAATAAAAAGCTACGGGTCTCAGGATTCCAAAGGTATCCACCATTCCATGTCAAACTGTGTGGTGTGAGCTACAGTGAGTAATTTATGCTGATATGCCCCCCTCAAAAAAATACCTCCCCCACCCTGCATCATTGCCTTCTAATCCTTGTGTACACCCATAACAATATATTCATATGGCTTACCTGGTCTTGAAATGTCCGTAAAAATCCATAGAACAAGATTATATGTGTTGTTATAGTCCAATGTTGAACTGTGAGTGTGTAAGCTTCCATATTCAAAACGTTTATAGAATAGAAATAAAAAACTTTCAAAGATTTTCCGGTGAATATCGGTGATTTTGAATACCATTCGGATTCGAACTCCCTACTTATGCGTATTCCCCACGTTCCCCTGAGTCTCACGAACACAAAGAGCCATGGCACGTGTCTGTAGGATCTACCAATCACGAGAAAAGAAGCAAAGATGAGGCAGAGACAAGCTTGGTCAGCTCCTCCTTTCTATTGGACATGCAAGCTTGGAATGGCAGCCACGTGGGCCTCTTACAAGTAAGAACGAAATGATGGACATATTCTTGTAGCCAATGACCAGAGCTTTTGAACGACGCATGGGATGTCATCATTAGGCGAGTTCGACTTCGGTTGAGTCTGACTTGGTCTGGCCAGAGAATGTCTAATAAGGGGAGAACTGCCACTCTCGGAAAACTTCCGGTTTCTGAACTGGTTGCAGTTCCTTCTGAGGGCGCTCGTCCACGAGTGCAGAATGCATGGAGGTCTATGGCGCTGTACCCCTCAAAATCCACTTTTCTCAGGATCATTTTTTTTCAAGTAATTTGAGTATTGTATTCGAAAGGGGAGGCAAAGAAAATACACTTGGTTGAGTATTATATTTTTTAAAGTCACTTAATTGTTCTTAAAAGCCTTTCAAATGTGTCAATGACGTCATTCATTAGCACAATGCTAGCGTGTTATGTGCAACAACGACCCAACCTGTAAGAAATCAAAAGGACATAAGTACTCGTTCATTCAACTTTTGACCTATAACCCATGTTGAAGTTATACAAACTACAATCAAATCTGAGATTTGTCAACGACAATCAGGTGAAAGAGACCATTTTAGCCGTCTAGCTCCATTGACTCCCATTCATTCATGCACTCATGGCGATCGCCCCCAGTGGAACTCTGGTGGAACTGCATCCAAAATTCGGTACAATGGGACTTAATACGGAGTGGCACGGCTCTCCGTAGACGGGCTCTGGTCTGGCTTTCTACGTAAACGTGATCTTCAGAGCCTAGCCGGGAGGAGCTACAACAGAGGGCAGCTCATCCCGGACAGAAAGGCTACAGTCTGCCTGACGTGACTCGCGGGAGACATCGCGGGAGATATCGCGGAATGTTGTTTGCAATAAACACAGCAGAACTTTCATTCTTACTCATTAAAATGAGCATGATGACTGACGAAATAAATTCTTATGATGTAGTTTAAATAAACCACTGCTGTCATACAGTCAAACAGGCCTGCATTGTAGCACATAAATTCAATATCAAGTGTTTTCCCTATATGTGTGTCTATCTATTTAGCCAACAGCAGAAAATAACAGAATATCCAAACGTTTTCAGTAGGCTAGCCTACCATTGTTGCAGAAATCACGTATAAGAAGGTATCCCTTCGAATTCTGTTTATTTTCACATATTCCAACATAAGGAAGCAGCATGAGCCTCCTGTCATAATCGTCATGAGGACATTCCTCCCAAATGGCCCTATCACGTCTTTGAACTGACATCATGAGGGCGTGTTTCAGCTCGTGCAGCTCGTGGAAGGCAACTGCAAGATCTGTCTGCAGGCTAAGACTCCCGCGATATTTTAAGGTCATGTGACATGGTGTCACAGTGGTAAGTCCCTC
The DNA here is from genome assembly GCF_018492685.1 of Alosa sapidissima. Lineage (NCBI taxonomy): Eukaryota > Metazoa > Chordata > Actinopteri > Clupeiformes > Clupeidae > Alosa > Alosa sapidissima. The sequence goes on along the minus strand of NC_055959.1, from coordinate 15,521,917 downwards.
CCCGGCTGACAGAAGTCGGACAGAATTTCTAACCAGCAAGCATTGCGTCCATCCCAGTATGCATTGTGTTCAACCCAGCATGCATCACATCAAGTCAGATCTGCACAGATCTGCCGCAAGTCGAACTCGCCTATAGTATGGGGTACTGGTAGGTCATCATGAGGAGGTAGGCCAACATTTCAGAACATCGGCAAACACTGACATACCTGGTTTAGGAGCAGAGGCGTAATCATGTTCTGTCATCACCACCGAAGCTGCGACCTCCTCCATAGCCTCTTCCTCACATGGCAGGGGCTGCTCCAGAGGAAGGGCTGGGCAAACGTCATGGCCTAAGTGAGTTGATGCTCTTTTATAAGCGGACTCCCTTCTTGGCAGTCCTCAGTTGTTCCACTGAAAATGGGAGGGCACAGACCCGATTTTCAGACGCTTGATGCGACCCCGATTGGTAAAGTTAGCCTCGTTAGCCGCCTGATAGCACCTGTAGCGTTAGTGTAGTCTGATTCACTAAAGTGCCGACTACAAACAAACAAGCTACCTGGTTTTATTTTAAAGTTGGGTCCTTCATCCCGGCGAACCGCTTTTAGTGATGGCGAACTGAAGCTTTCTGAACCAGTGAAGCTTTCAATCCAATTGTATCGAAAAAAGGTTCAGTACTCGAAGCTTCAGAACTCTATGAGGACCTCTGCTGGTGAAAGTTAAGGATAGCATTGTGTCACGAAGTGTTTCAGACATTAGCCATGAATGTCTGAGTCGAAGATGAATAAATGTTGAGCATGAATTAATGGATAAATAAATAATGTCATAAATAGGCCTAACTAAGCCTATTTTGTACCCTGCATAAATACAAATGTAATTCCTTCTCTACAAAAACAATAAAGGTAGTATTTTGGCTGTGAACATTTCTTGTATCGTAAACAAATACATAAATGTAGAAGGGAGATGAATAAAGAATGGACATGCACATAGCACACACATTTCTGTGATTATATTGAGTATGTAGCCTAGACCAATTGTAATCTGGGTTATGTTGTAACTGCGATTCAGTCCTGCACACGCCTGGACTCGAACCCGTGAAACAGACGCACCTTAGAACGGGAGTCGAGCGTGCTGATAATTGAGCTAAAAGCCCAGGCTATAAGCTTTTGTATCAGCAGCACTATTGAGTCTGTTGGCTCTCCTTCTTCAACAACCCACAACAGCGCCCCCCGTGTCGCGCAACTTTAATGCTTTGAATTAAATTTCGAAGCAGTCACGTGGGTGTGTGTGAAACGAAGCTTCGGACGTCACTGATCACGTGATTATCACAAAACGAATCAAGCTCCGATACAAACCTTCACTCCAAATTGGTTCGTGTCTTCGATACAAGCTTCGAAGCAGGGGGTTCACGGATAACATCACTAACCACTTTAATCCACTTCTTCCTTAGACTCAATTCAGTCGGGTTGGCGTTGTTTGTTCTATGTACAAAGTGGAACAGAGCAGTGACATCTAGCCTTCGTTTCAGCCATTGCTGAACTGCGCCGGAAGTGTACGTGCACAAAATTAAAAAATCCCGCCTGTGAAACCCGGAAGCGTGATAATCCCCTATTCTGAAAGGTCTGATTTGCACTGTTACGCAGTAATTTTTTTTTTGTCACAATGACTGTATTGTGAGGCAGACTTGATGTTTGAATAAAAATGTGTTTTGGTACAGGTTTGAAAATTCATTATCTTTTATAATAAATAGTCTATGTAGGCTTACAACACCCCCCCGCGAAAAAAAAAGCGTCCCGAATTTCGGCCAATCTCATCTGGTCACCCTATATAGAACTATATAGAACTGGACAGTGTGGTCAAAGATTGTTAAGGCCGCCTTAACAATCTTTGGTGTGGCTGCATTCTGCAGTGTTCTATCAGAGCCCGTCTACGGAGAGCCTCCCCACTCTCTATTAATCCCATACAAACCGAATTTGGCTGCAGTTCACCAGAGTTCACCTAGATGGCGATCGCGGGCAAGTCCAAAATACATGGGGTCCTATGGAGCTACATGGCTACATTTATTGTTTTCACCTATTTAACAACTGAAACCCTCAGATTTTATTTTATTTTTCGCAAAATGGATATGGATTATCAATCAAAAGTGAAATAATCCGGGAGTCATGTCCTTTCGTTTTCTTACAGGTTGGGTCGTTGTTGCCCATAACACGCTAGCATTGATGCTATCCCAGATAGCAAAGGGGCGTTGAATCCACGTTTGTTTAAAGCGGCGGAGGTTGATTCAACGTGGATTCAACGCCCCTTTGCTATCTGGGATGCTATGCTATGATCATGCTAATGAATGACGTCATTGACACGTTTGAAAGGCTTTTTAGAACAATTAAGTGACTTTAAAAAATATAATTCTCAACCAAGTGTATTGTCTTTGTCTCCCCTTTCGAATACAATATTCAAATTACTTGAAAAAAAATTATATCCCGAGAAAAGTGGATTTTGAGGGGTACAGCTCCATAGACCTCCATTCATTCTGGACTCGCCCGCGAGCGCCCCTAGATGCAGTACCACACCGGAAGAGTTCCGAGAGTGAAGGTTCTCCCCTTATTAGACATTCTCTGGTTCTATGGAATTGAAGCCGCTAGCTGGCTGGATGAATTTTGTGGCTGTGAGTTAGCTAAACAGTACAAACAACAATCTTCGGTTTGTTCTTGTCTGGTGGTAAGTGTTGCGCATCAACTGAAAAGTTTTTTTTGTCTATTATTGTTCTTAAATATGTCTAAGAGGGCTTATTATGTTGATTATAGACTGTGACAATTTAGTATGGTGAATACTAATGAGCTAACAACAGAAATACGGACAGCGAATTATATGCTACCATTAGCAGCTACATTAACGTTACCGTCAACGGTAGGCTAAGTTAGTCGTTGAAGTGAAGGGAAAGTGAAAACCAGTGCCCCAAGTGGTTGCGTTCCTATCGAAGAGCAGCTCCAATGTTAAGTCCCATAGACCTATTTTTTAAAAAATATTGTGAAGCCAAATCAGCGATGTTATCCACCAAAAATATTTTTCAGTGTCTATACAGTAATAATCTTCTAACTGTGAAAATGTCAGACACTATTTTGCCTTATTTAAAAAAATCGAAATTGCTCCTTTTGTTTCATAAACGAACTACATAAGAAGTCACGTGACTTTACCCTTCGACGCAAAGATTGTTAAGGCGGACCAAGATATTTTATCAGGAGCCACTTCCGGGAACCCGGATCGCACAAGGGGGGGTCAAAATCCCCCTTTATGCAGAGCAGAGGCAGCGACTGCTCCATTGAAGTCTATGGGCATAGCTCAGAATTTCACCACATATGCTAAGGTCTTGGTTCTATAGAGTTAGGAATGTGAATTTCGTGCACGTTTTCATGATCCTCAAACTCTTCTGAACATTTTAGGTACATTTTTAGCATTTTTGAACATTCCAGTCTGGAGAAAATCGAACTTATATCAGGTGTGCGCCGGTTATTTATGCCACTGCTGTTGGCCGGTTGCAACGTACGCCCATCAATACGTCATCGACAAGCCTCTTTATGCAGACAGGATTCGATCCCCATTTCGCGCCCATAGACATGAACTACGACGAAGTATCTTGCTCCGCCTTAACACGGTAGCATGGTTTGTTTATTAGCCTGGTTAGCATTGACACTTAACACTTACTGTCAGCTCTTCATGTGAGTAGAAGCACAACACCAGTTATCCAGACATAAAGGTTATCACCACGCGGTTTACATCACGTTTCGTTATTACAAAAATATGTTAAGCCAGTTAAGCAAATTGCCGTATTGATCAGTTAAAGATTAAGCGCCCAAACCTGTGACGTCACATGCAACTTTAGTCCATTATCACCATGTTACGACAAAAACTCAAAACAATTCAACTAATCCTAAAAATAAGGTATGACCACTTGAAGCAATAGAGGTGACCCCAGTGCCTAACATATGGAAGGCATTAAATTAAGATCCCAATGTGCATGAGATATATTTTTTCTAAAAAAAAATCCCATCCACTCCGCTAAACTCTAGGAACGCAACCACTAGATGGCGATGAGATTACTTTCCCTCCCTATAGACGGTAAAACATAATGGACAAAGCGTAGTGTCTGCAGCCAGCCAGCTGTCAATCATAGGTGTAAACACACCCTTTTTAGATTTGTTAATATAACATTAAAAAAAATAATTTCAGCGAGAAAAGAAAAATTGTGTGTATTGAAGCATCTTGAAAACTATTTTTTCGAATAAAAAGTTGTTGATACAAAAATAGTTTTAGGTGAGAAAAGTGACACGGAAAGTTGGCTACTTGGCCATTGAAATACATGGGGATGGGCGGAGTTACACATTGTACTGCAGCCAGCCACCAGGGGGCTCTGGACTAACGCTCGCATCACTCTTAACAGACGGCACACTGTCCAGTTCTATATATACAGTCTGGGTTCACCGGCTTGCTCAGTCTCATACAAAGCCCCGCCCCTTTACCCATATATGGATTGGCCAGGAGGTAGGCGGGGTTAGGATTTCCCAAGATTTTCCAAGATGGCGCCGCCCATACCCCCCATAAACGGCTTCATAACCGTTCTTCAGAAAATCTATGGGTGATGTCACAGACGCTTTGTCCATATTTTTTACAGTCTATGGTTTCAACCGATACAGGGGGAAATGCCTCTGCACTCAATTGGACTAACCAATCAGAGCAACGAAATAGCTTACCGTGAGGTGTAGGAAGAAAACACACGAACCATCCTTCTTCTCCACAAATGCCTTATCATTGTTTTCTGGTCTTTTCTAAAAGTTATTGTGCCGTCAATAACTCAACACACGTATTAGTGAAATCTAAGAGATACGTAGCCTTGTAGGGTAGGCTATTAGGAATATCCCCTCCGTTTTTAAAAATAACTGTTGAACACTGATATCAGCTGGGAAAGGCTGTCGCAAATCCCTCGAATAGGTGGTAAATCAGAGATTTCAAACGAATGAGGGAACAACATGTCGCAATGCAACAGCGCTGTTTTCCCTTGATGAAAGTGAAACCAGTTGACTTTTCCCACATCTCAACTTTGGCTAAAGTTTTCAGAAATAATCGTGTTCAGTGATAAAACCTCATTAAATAATAGCCTATGCATTTTCCATATGGGGTCTTAAAAGCCATCATTGGAAAGCTTAGATTCCGCTCGTTCACATGATGTGTGATATCTGTATAGGTTTAGTTTATTTGAACCTCATCTGCCAGGTTGACCTACCAGGTTGACACTTCAGCATGAAAAATACTCACTCTGAAGCCAGGAAAATGCGTGAGAAAATGCGCCTGGGATGGCTTGTGAAGTAGCATTGCAAATGAGGGAAAATTTAGAAAATTCCACAGACAGGGGGTGCTCTTGAACCCCCTCACCGTCTCTGAAAGCATAACTAGTCAATCACGAGTGGCTCAATATCTATAGATAAACTCATCTTTCAGGCATTTGACCAACCAGGTTGACACTTCAGCGTGAGAAATCGGGGGTGTGGCGTGTGAGCGTGTGAAACTAATCAAATGTGTGTGTCTCACAGCCAATCCGTGAGAGTTGGCAGCCCTGTATCACTCTTACAGTATCTTGTTTGTTAAATGTAACACATATTATTTTGACCGCCGCGCAGCGAAGCATGGCCAATTTTCTGTCAAGGATTCCCGGGACACTGAAAGACCGGGGTGCACAAAACTTGGTGGGCATGTAGCACCACAAGGATAGCATGGAACCATTGTTTTTCGGTTTTGATCGGTAGCCCCCCGCCCCCCCTAGTTATTATACATACTATGTATTTGCATTTAAAGAATGTATTTCTAATGGTCTTTGCTAGCAATGTTATGCCACAACAATGGCCAAGCCTATAGTTGTTGGTTGGTTGTTCTAAAGAAAAATCATGTCCAACATCAATGAATTTTGAAAGCCATATTGTATCATGCAATATGTAGAAACTAACAATGCACCAATTGTTTTGCTTAGTGCAGTAATGATGGAAAAAAACTCCCTAGGTCTTATGATTTTATGATTCACTGTGGCTGGAACCAGATGTTTGGATCAGGCACTCAGCTGTTACAGGTATGAAGCTAAACCACTATTACTATCTTTAGTTTGCATTGCTGAATTTTTTTAATTAAATTGACAACTTTATGTTGGAAATAATGATGGTCATGGCAGGGCACTTTACTTATTAGGCTATTAGGCAAATTAACCATTCATTATTTTACTGTTATTAATGTCATCCCAAAATATATATGAATAGTCATAAAACAGCATTGCAGGTTGCGGCAATAACATATTTAGTTTGTGGAAAAGTAAAATGAGGTTGCTAAAGCAGCTTATAAATGGTTGAGTGAGTTATTGTGGTTGAATGCTTCACTGTGTGGACCTTGGATCTCTTTGGATCAGGAACAAGACTCTATGTGACAGGTGAGAATTATATCACAAAAATTACCTGGATATTTTGATACTGGAACAAATCTGACAGGCAACTGTTTGTAATTCATGTAACACTGAAAATGATTAATAGATAAATAATCAAGATATGTCTGGCAGTTTAGTTTGATAGTGAATTATAATAAGCAGTAAAAAAAAACAAGCATAATTGTATTAAATTCAAAGAATATATATAAGAATGAAATACTATACATGTTGGGCCATTAACCAGTAGTAAAAACATTGTTGCGCAAGGAAAGAAACCAACTCCAATTTAGAGAACATGTTCAACTCTAATCTGTTTTTCCTAAAGAGTAAACGATTGAGAAGAACTGAGAAAACAGGAAGGCTAAAAAAAACAAATTTCAACCCAATGATCAGAATTCTACATTGATGTTAAAAAAAACCTCAGTTGTGTCTAGGAGAAATGAATAAGAATAAGAATAACAAATAAGAGATCTCTCCTCATCTTGAAGGGCTATCTATGCATGTATACTGTACATGTATATTTATATCAGATATATATCAGGAGATTCTGGGCTATCCGATGTGTAGAAACATGGAATCAGGAAAAGAAGCGTTTTCATCTTTTTACATTTTTTATGAAAAGTGATGTGTCCAAAATGATTCAAATAATCAATGGAAACATCTTATTTGCCATATTTGGTAAGTATTATAAGAACCATTTTGAGAGCTGTGAATGCAAATAAAGATGCTTCCACTGATTATTTAAAAAAGAGTATGAATAATTTTGGACATGCCATTAGCATGCCATGGACAGTGTCATGCCACTCTTATGAAGATACCTTCAAGTAAAGTGTAACCGTTAAATATTATATGACATTGATGACAGTGACAGTGAAAATAGCATGTGTCAATAGCATGTGTCTATTACCTATAACGTAAGACCACATGGAACTGGAAGGATGCATGTTTCTTATCTACCTTTTACCTATTTTATTTTGTAAATTATTTTATCCCTAATGTTCTGTTTGATTTCAGATCATTTGCATGTAATTTGTTTAATGATCTGCTATTTGTCTTACAATTTCAGACCAACCCATCCATGAACCTAAAGTGTCCGTCTATTCTACCATCAAACCTCAACAAGGGAAGAACACCTTTCTGTGCCATGCCAGTGACATATTCCTGGATATGGTCAGATTCCACTGGAAGGTGTTGAAAGATGATAACTGGGTCAACGTGGAGAAGAGCGATGGTGAGGTGCTGGAGTCGAGCTTCTCAGATAAGACAAGGACCAGTATGATGATAATTGACAAGCAGAAGGCCGATGCCAACCGCTATGCCTGCTCAGTCGAGCCCAACAGGGAAGGAAAAGAGAGCAAGCCTCTGGAGATAAAGAAAGGTACCACAACTGTTTGTTCCTCTGGCCAGCATTGGAATAAATGTTATAGTTGTCCTCTTTGAAATCTTTATTAAGCCTAATGTTTCTAAATAAAACATTGAAAAAGCAACAATTTAAAGAAAGTCTACTCTCCATACATGTTTTATATATGTTATTATATAAAGTACAGGCCAAAAGTTTGGACACACCTTCTCATTCAATGTGTTTCCTTTATTTTCATGACTATTTACATTGTAGATTCATCAAAACTATTATTGAACACATGTGGAATTATGTACTTAACAAAACAAATGTGAAATAACTGAAAACATGTCTTATATTCTAGTTTCTTCAAAGTTGTTATTTTTTTTATTTAATACCATATTCAGCAAGCCATAACATGACAAATATTCATCTGTGGGCCGGCCAAATAACTTTGCATTCATTCATAGATTTGATGCCTTCAGTGAGAATCTGATATGTAAATAGTAAATAGATACAGGGGGAAATGCCTCTGCACTCAATTGGACTAACCAATCAGAGCAACGAAATAGCTTACCGTGAGGTGTAGGAAGAAAACACACGAACCATCCTTCTTCTCCACAAATGCCTTATCATTGTTTTCTGGTCTTTTCTAAAAGTTATTGTGCCGTCAATAACTCAACACACGTATTAGTGAAATCTAAGAGATACGTAGCCTTGTAGGGTAGGCTATTAGGAATATCCCCTCCGTTTTTAAAAATAACTGTTGAACACTGATATCAGCTGGGAAAGGCTGTCGCAAATCCCTCGAATAGGTGGTAAATCAGAGATTTCAAACGAATGAGGGAACAACATGTCGCAATGCAACAGCGCTGTTTTCCCTTGATGAAAGTGAAACCAGTTGACTTTTCCCACATCTCAACTTTGGCTAAAGTTTTCAGAAATAATCGTGTTCAGTGATAAAACCTCATTAAATAATAGCCTATGCATTTTCCATATGGGGTCTTAAAAGCCATCATTGGAAAGCTTAGATTCCGCTCGTTCACATGATGTGTGATATCTGTATAGGTTTAGTTTATTTGAACCTCATCTGCCAGGTTGACCTACCAGGTTGACACTTCAGCATGAAAAATACTCACTCTGAAGCCAGGAAAATGCGTGAGAAAATGCGCCTGGGATGGCTTGTGAAGTAGCATTGCAAATGAGGGAAAATTTAGAAAATTCCACAGACAGGGGGTGCTCTTGAACCCCCTCACCGTCTCTGAAAGCATAACTAGTCAATCACGAGTGGCTCAATATCTATAGATAAACTCATCTTTCAGGCATTTGACCAACCAGGTTGACACTTCAGCGTGAGAAATCGGGGGTGTGGCGTGTGAGCGTGTGAAACTAATCAAATGTGTGTGTCTCACAGCCAATCCGTGAGAGTTGGCAGCCCTGTATCACTCTTACAGTATCTTGTTTGTTAAATGTAACACATATTATTTTGACCGCCGCGCAGCGAAGCATGGCCAATTTTCTGTCAAGGATTCCCGGGACACTGAAAGACCGGGGTGCACAAAACTTGGTGGGCATGTAGCACCACAAGGATAGCATGGAACCATTGTTTTTCGGTTTTGATCGGTAGCCCCCCGCCCCCCCTAGTTATTATACATACTATGTATTTGCATTTAAAGAATGTATTTCTAATGGTCTTTGCTAGCAATGTTATGCCACAACAATGGCCAAGCCTATAGTTGTTGGTTGGTTGTTCTAAAGAAAAATCATGTCCAACATCAATGAATTTTGAAAGCCATATTGTATCATGCAATATGTAGAAACTAACAATGCACCAATTGTTTTGCTTAGTGCAGTAATGATGGAAAAAAACTCCCTAGGTCTTATGATTTTATGATTCACTGTGGCTGGAACCAGATGTTTGGATCAGGCACTCAGCTGTTACAGGTATGAAGCTAAACCACTATTACTATCTTTAGTTTGCATTGCTGAATTTTTTTAATTAAATTGACAACTTTATGTTGGAAATAATGATGGTCATGGCAGGGCACTTTACTTATTAGGCTATTAGGCAAATTAACCATTCATTATTTTACTGTTATTAATGTCATCCCAAAATATATATGAATAGTCATAAAACAGCATTGCAGGTTGCGGCAATAACATATTTAGTTTGTGGAAAAGTAAAATGAGGTTGCTAAAGCAGCTTATAAATGGTTGAGTGAGTTATTGTGGTTGAATGCTTCACTGTGTGGACCTTGGATCTCTTTGGATCAGGAACAAGACTCTATGTGACAGGTGAGAATTATATCACAAAAATTACCTGGATATTTTGATACTGGAACAAATCTGACAGGCAACTGTTTGTAATTCATGTAACACTGAAAATGATTAATAGATAAATAATCAAGATATGTCTGGCAGTTTAGTTTGATAGTGAATTATAATAAGCAGTAAAAAAAAACAAGCATAATTGTATTAAATTCAAAGAATATATATAAGAATGAAATACTATACATGTTGGGCCATTAACCAGTAGTAAAAACATTGTTGCGCAAGGAAAGAAACCAACTCCAATTTAGAGAACATGTTCAACTCTAATCTGTTTTTCCTAAAGAGTAAACGATTGAGAAGAACTGAGAAAACAGGAAGGCTAAAAAAAACAAATTTCAACCCAATGATCAGAATTCTACATTGATGTTAAAAAAAACCTCAGTTGTGTCTAGGAGAAATGAATAAGAATAAGAATAACAAATAAGAGATCTCTCCTCATCTTGAAGGGCTATCTATGCATGTATACTGTACATGTATATTTATATCAGATATATATCAGGAGATTCTGGGCTATCCGATGTGTAGAAACATGGAATCAGGAAAAGAAGCGTTTTCATCTTTTTACATTTTTTATGAAAAGTGATGTGTCCAAAATGATTCAAATAATCAATGGAAACATCTTATTTGCCATATTTGGTAAGTATTATAAGAACCATTTTGAGAGCTGTGAATGCAAATAAAGATGCTTCCACTGATTATTTAAAAAAGAGTATGAATAATTTTGGACATGCCATTAGCATGCCATGGACAGTGTCATGCCACTCTTATGAAGATACCTTCAAGTAAAGTGTAACCGTTAAATATTATATGACATTGATGACAGTGACAGTGAAAATAGCATGTGTCAATAGCATGTGTCTATTACCTATAACGTAAGACCACATGGAACTGGAAGGATGCATGTTTCTTATCTACCTTTTACCTATTTTATTTTGTAAATTATTTTATCCCTAATGTTCTGTTTGATTTCAGATCATTTGCATGTAATTTGTTTAATGATCTGCTATTTGTCTTACAATTTCAGACCAACCCATCCATGAACCTAAAGTGTCCGTCTATTCTACCATCAAACCTCAACAAGGGAAGAACACCTTTCTGTGCCATGCCAGTGACATATTCCTGGATATGGTCAGATTCCACTGGAAGGTGTTGAAAGATGATAACTGGGTCAACGTGGAGAAGAGCGATGGTGAGGTGCTGGAGTCGAGCTTCTCAGATAAGACAAGGACCAGTATGATGATAATTGACAAGCAGAAGGCCGATGCCAACCGCTATGCCTGCTCAGTCGAGCCCAACAGGGAAGGAAAAGAGAGCAAGCCTCTGGAGATAAAGAAAGGTACCACAACTGTTTGTTCCTCTGGCCAGCATTGGAATAAATGTTATAGTTGTCCTCTTTGAAATCTTTATTAAGCCTAATGTTTCTAAATAAAACATTGAAAAAGCAACAATTTAAAGAAAGTCTACTCTCCATACATGTTTTATATATGTTATTATATAAAGTACAGGCCAAAAGTTTGGACACACCTTCTCATTCAATGTGTTTCCTTTATTTTCATGACTATTTACATTGTAGATTCATCAAAACTATTATTGAACACATGTGGAATTATGTACTTAACAAAACAAATGTGAAATAACTGAAAACATGTCTTATATTCTAGTTTCTTCAAAGTTGTTATTTTTTTTATTTAATACCATATTCAGCAAGCCATAACATGACAAATATTCATCTGTGGGCCGGCCAAATAACTTTGCATTCATTCATAGATTTGATGCCTTCAGTGAGAATCTGATATGTAAATAGTCATGAAAATAAAGAAAACACATTAAAATGAGAAGGTGTGTCCAAACTTTTGGCCTGTATATTATATATTGTGTTATGTATTGTATTACTCTTTAATTTTACATCACATTTTAATGGTATTTCATCTTTAACTTTCAACTTCAAACTCACTTGCAATAACCTGCCCACCTGCCGATGACACAGCTATATTCAAGCCCCCAGATGGTAATAATGTTAATAATTATTATTATAATTATAATAGATATATAGTGACATTAATATCCCCTTGCAAATTATAAATAAAATGCTATATAAAGTGTATTCACTGTATACACTTGTGTGAATATGTAAATACACTTGTATTTTTTTATGTTCTGCTTCGATATGCATGTGTTTGTGCTTTGACAGCGTATTCTGAAGCTGCACGCAGTCTATATCTGGCAACATGGATGTACACTCTTATGATTTTTAAAAGTATGGTGTACTTCTGTGCCATCTCCTACTTCTTGTGCACAAGGAATGTGGGAAGGAAGTCCCCCCGTGACAGGAAAGCTCCATGACACCATGACTGTAGAGCTGAGAGATTTGCTTATTAACAGTGATATTAGTGTAAAGTCAGAAGCCATTGATCTTTGTCATATTCTCTTCTCTCAGCAAATATTATTTTCAATAGAACTCTCTACTCTTTGTGAACATTATTTTCTCTTTATATTTTGCGTTGTATTTATTTTTTGCTTTATTGCTTTGTATTTTGATACATAGCATCTTAAAGCTGATTTTATTCTTGTGTTATTCTATTATTCTCTGTGCAGCATAAATAATGTATATTTTCTATCATAACTTTTATTCTTATCAGTCACAACGATTGTTTTTAGAAAGAAATGATTCTGCTGTTATGTCATTGTATTAAAAAGGCAAATGCTGATTTGCTTATATATGATTACATTAAACTGTTTTACTCCATGAAATTATCTTACCACCAGGTTATAACTAATACTGTAATTGTAATGTGAACTACAAAATTTGTATGTATACTTTCATGATCCAATGCAACACTTTTGAAAAACAGCAAATCCAAGACTTCACATTACTGACATTCTTGTATGGAAATATACCAAAAGGAGAAAGAAACAAATATGCATGAACTGAATGTCATACACCCCAAAATAATATATAATTAATATAATCTTTTTATAATTGTCATTTAATGAATGCTCCCTACACATGTTTATGGTTAATAAGCAACAGGTGAATACGGGTCCCTCAGCCATGTCTCTCAGTCAAGGGGTTCTCTCAAGACCTCTGAACTACACTGATAATACTATGTTTGTGGAGCTCAATTAAGTCTGATAAATAAATCAAATTATAGCAACCTGGTAGCTGTATTTTTTGTTTTTTGGTATTTGACTCTTTGTTTTTTACAGTTCAGCGTTTTGCTCAATTTTAGCTCCCAATCCCAGAAATGAAAATGGACATCTTGTAGGAACAAGGTTCAAAGACTACCTTACCCTTGTGCATTGTGCATAAATTATACAATGCATATTTCTAGTGTGGTGCAAAAATGAGCACAGAGATTTTGAAACTGCTGGCGCTCTACAGGCACGGTGAGAGAACATGTGGTTAATGTGCAAGAGACACTACGCCAGCACTTACTGGAAGGAAAGAGTAGCAGTTTAACCACAGATGATGGTGTGAGATAGCAGAGGGGTTTTTAATTGTCTGCTTTGTATCTACATTATTATTTGTGGTCAAGGGCGTATGCAGAAGAGCAAAACATGAGCACCTAATCTTACTTGAACTCAACTGAATAACTGACAAAAGCAGAAAGTTCTCTTCTCTGTCACCCACAGAGCAAACACCTGTATTCCCATACATGGAGTTCATATTATTGTATGTGGCTAAACAGATGTTTACAGACTGATAAAGCAAAGGTAATAATGCATAATCAAAACACAATATGGAATAACATAATTGTTAAAATGTGGAAAATATTATGACAGCATGCATTATTTTCCAAAGGTGGTGTTGTGTCAAAATGATTGCCCACCAATAGAATAAAAAAATAAGACTCTAACATCCACATAGTGTATGAGCTCTATACTGCAGGTATGGCTACCAGGAGAGCAGTGGGGGCTTTGAGTATGCTTCATGATCTGATGAAGAAATGAAAGTCACACAGTATTTATAGATGGTAGGTGGGCGCTTTTGCATTCAGGTGTCTATTTTGGAATAATCCGGGACATAGGGGACATAGTTCATGTCATACATCTAGCATTTTTAAACAACAAACTGCTGCCTAGACCACTAAAACACTCCATGCTTATTTTTACACCAATCACACTCAACATGAGAAGCAAATACAACTGGGTACTTGAATAATGTTCCAATCAAATTAATGCATAACAATAATATAAAATGTACCGTTGTTTCACACCTCCCCCATTCACTCTAGCTCAGTTGTAAGAGTGTAATACACATACATGGGCACTGTGCTTACTTCAAGACTGAAGCTAGTTAGGCAGTATGCTGTGGTTTGTAATGCAACAGTTAGAGACTATTTTGACACTCTGAGATTATTTGAGGACGTTAGGTCCTTAGTGGCACTTATTATGACCGCCGCCCAGGTTTAGTCCGATTTTTTTTCTTCTTTTTTTTTTTTTTGCATGCCCAAATTTCCGTCAAGGATTCCCGGGACACTGAAAGACCGGGGTACACGAAACTTGGTGGGCATGTAACCCCACATGGATAGCATGGAACCATCATTTTTTCGTTTTGATCTGTAGCCCCCCCGCTGGACTGGACCCCCCGAAAGGAGGGTAGGACAGACACAGTTTTCTGTGAATATCTCGAGAACCTTAGGGTTTAAGAGGACCATTTTTTTTGTATGTTGATCTCAAGGGGCCATGTCAACCCATTACATAACCACTCATTTCATGTATAGCGCCACCTAGTTAAACACAAAAAAGGAAAAAATTAGGTGTTGTAATCGCAGGTATCTGTGACCTAACATAGTCAAAACTGCACGAAATTGGAAGTGTAGGATCATTATGACACCCTCTGTATACACGCCAAGTTTTGTGGAATTCCATTCATGGGGGGGCCACACAATAAATTAATTTATGTTACTATACACCAACTGGCCTGTAGGTGGCCGGAGACAGTTTTCTGTGAATATCTCAAGAACCGTAGGGCCTAGGAGGTCCACCTTTTTTATGTATGTTGGTCTTAAGGGGGCATGAACCCATTTCATGTGCACACATGTGCACAAACAGATACACACACACACACACACACACATACATTCACAGTAATCATACGTATGACACATACTCACACAGTAGACATATGTACGCTTGCATGTACAGGCACATACGCAGGCACACACACAATAAGCACGCACACACACACACACACACACACACACACACACACACACACACATAACATAAACATGTACATGCACACATGCACACAATTCAAGAATTTCTCAGAATTATGAACAGGCAAGATGGAGGTGGGGTTGTATAAAATTAATTTTACATGTGAAATCTATGAACTAATCATGTTTTGGTACTTGTTGTCTAGCAGATATCAGTGAGAATTGAGTGTGGATAATGCAATTTAGTGAGACAGTTAGAATCATATAGGCCTTTCAGCGTGATTTCTTTTTGTGGAAAAAATGTGTTGGACTGGGCGGCGGCAAAGTCCTTTTAGGCAAGTCCCTCCACTCGGCGGCCATTTACCAACGTTTTATGGGCACTCATCGGGCACAGTCTTTGGGTCGAACTGCGCGTGCGCAAGACTTCACGACACCAATCTTGCTCCAGCGGCGAGATCACAACACATGATTGGCACGATGTCTTCACAACACACCATATGATTGGCTCAATGTATTCACATCACACCACATGATTTGCTCAATGTATTCACATGTCGACGTTTTGCCGAGGAAGGGGTGGGATATGTGTAGACAACGGCCATATTGGCGTGACAAACTAGCCCCATGCATTTCTATGGAGTATTTTTTGAGTGCTGTGTCTCCACATTAGAAAGTCTCTGGCGGCGGTCATATTTTGTACCGCTCTGCGGTACATCTAGTTGTTACTATGGGCCATCACTGCCCCCTGATGGTTATGTGTATGATTGCTCATTATAAGATAGTGACAATGTTTTTGTACATCTCCACTCAGTGTTTGTATCACTGTGCTTCTCTTGCACAGTAATACACAGCAGAGTCCTCTGCCCTCAGACCAGCCAGTTTCAGGTACACCATGCTGTTGGGGTTGTCTCTGGTGATTTCTATGCGTCCCTCAACCATTTGGGAATAAATGGTTTTACTTGCATCGTACCAAATAGCACCCATCCACTCCAGTGCTTTCCCAGCAGGCTGTCTGATCCAGTGCATGCCATAATCCCCAAACTTAAACCCAGATCCTTTACAGGAGAGACTGAGAGTGTCACCGGGTTTCTTCAGCACTGCACTGGAGGGAATGGACTCCATGTTTTCACTTTTCACCGCTGCTGAATGAAGACAAGAGGCACATTAATCAGACTACATCTCTAGTGCCAATCTGAAAAGGGATTTGCCATTCACAGGCACTCACATGCTATGGTGCTGAGTAGCAGTATCAGTGAGAGTGTGTCCTTCATCCTGTGGGTGTTGATGTGAACTCAGCTGCAGCTCACAGTTCTGCAGCTCCCCATAAGTACTGATGGACACCCAGCACTGAGTTTGCATAATCATGGCAGGTAGGTGGGGATGCTGTGAGTATGCTGTGGAGGGGCCACTTTGTGTCTGAATTTCACATTGACTGTATTTTCTGTTGCAATAACAACAAAATTATTTTCACCTTTTATTTTTTGAATCTTGATTTTACATTCAATCTTGATTAGACACATATAATGAATTTGTCTGCATCACATCAATTTGCTTGGCCTACATGTCAGTTGCAGTTATTTCAAGCAGGATCTAAATCATTAGATTACTCATCCAATTGTAATATAACTTGGTTAACAAACATTTTTATGAACATTTGAGGTCAGTGACAATGCAACATCTGAGTTACACCGCTTCCATGACTAGAGACTAGAGAGAGAAGGGGAGAGAGGAGGGGGGCACCAGCGCAGGTATGGTCAGTGACCACCATCGCACGCGTGACTGGGGTGCCAGTCACACAAGGACTCAGCAGGGTGGTCCATTCCAAAAATACCTGAGGTGGGTGAAGTTCCACATCGCACCATACCTAACTATGGGAGGCAGTAAAGAGGTATGTTTTAAGTCTAGACTTAAAAATAGGGAGGGTGTCTGCCAGTGTTGTAGTCAAGTCACTATGCCTCGAGTCCGAGTCCAGGTTCGAGTCCCCAGTGTTCAAGTCCGAGTCAAGTCCAAGTCATTACAAAAAATTCCAAGTCAAGTCCGAGTCGAGTCCACTACTCATCCGAGTCAAGTCCGAGTCGAGTCCCTATTGATCAAGTCGAGTCCAAGTCCAGCACTAAAGTAAGCATAGCCTACATGTCGTTCCATTTTTTCCCATTGCAGATGAAATCCTTAAAAGCAAAAGCAAAACGGACAATCTTCTGTCTTGCCAAATTTCTTGCCAAACCCAATGTGTTGTATTTATTATATCGGAGAGAATACCATACCATAGCCATTCCATAGCCTATAGGCCTACTCATAATAAATGAGCAATCCACATCCCAATCATATAAGCCATTAAGTCACATTATGCTGTTACTGACTGCTGACAATTGTATAGGCAGTGTTGTAGAAGTTCATATTTCACAAGAGCTAGATGGACGTTGGAGTAGGCCTATTTTGTAAGAGGTAGTGTGGATCATAAAAGGGCCTCCCCCAGGCATTTTTTTTTTTAAATTCTGGCTGTTAAATACCCTACACAATTTTAGCGCAGTTTGGGAGGGACAGAAACAGAGCAGGGTCCGTCTTAGCTTCTTTCTGACTCCCGTGACGTGAACACTGGCTACCTGCAACTGCATAATGCTATCACTTCACTGACACTATGGAGACATATTTCAAGTCAACAATAGAGATGAAAACTAGCTTTCGGTTAACGGAGATGCAGATCATCTGCCTAATTATTTCTTTGCGCAACAGGCCACATTCTAAGTTCATTTCAGCGAGATGAGTGAAATAAATGTTTTTTTAAGCTGCCATTGCCATAGGCTACTATTTGCTACGATATTCACCTGTTAGAAATAGAACAAGTTGCTATTTCCTTTTTTTTTCGTGCAGTGGATTAGGCTATAAAATCGCTCGTTTGAACAGTAACACTAATCCACTTCATTCATAGTTTTAAATATAGTTGTTTCTGGCCTACCCACGAGAGGTTCAGTTTGTCAGTTTCACTTGCACAGATACGTAGGCCTACATTTGCCACTATACATCAGGGGTGGGCAACTAATTTCCCCAAGGGGCCGCATGACAAACTGGGACTGTTGAGGAGGGCCGGACCCAAAATACCGAACTCAAGTCTGAACTCAATTCTGTTCAATTCTATTCTGTTCTTGTATAACATTAAGTAAATCATATGGTTTTGATTGCTACTCGTAAGAACAGATGGAAAATGTAAGGGAGACGAAGGAAAAACGGCAATATTTAATATATGTCCAGTATTTAATCCTCATTCTCGAAAATAATTTTTTGACATTGACATGTTTTTTTTTTTTTTCAGTTTTCAAAGACTGATATAAAAAAGTAGTACAATATCTATATAATTAGTCTAGCTAGGCCATGAAAATGTGAGTCATTAAGACCATAGGCCTGTGCCACCATTTCATCAACAATATTTCATCATTAAATCATTACCACCATTAAATTAACTCTATGCATAATTAGACTATGAAAATGTGGAGCAGACAATAGTAGGCTGTCAGTAGTTAATCAACATGCACAAAGAAAACTATTTTGAAAATGTAGGCTATGTTTTTGCTTTAACTTTATACACAAAACTGTGATTGGTCAACTCGCCCTGTGTGATGAGCCGGCTGCTTCAAGCAACCTGTGGGTAGTAGCATCATACTAGTCGCTAACATAAGCTTTGCAAATAAACTCGGACATATTTTGGTTACCATGACGGGGTTATCCGATTGTAAACTGTCTATCTGTCAGTAACGTTTTGAAATGAACACTTCGTATCGCCAACGAGCAGCAGCAGGAGTTAGACATTCTAACAACCGTTGCGGTGGTGAGCGACGCAGACACAGGAGACACAAAACTTTGAAAGGTTTACGCCGACGTAAAGGCAACTGTTGTCGACGCAGAAGCATAAATTCTATTCACCAGCACATCAGCGAGGGTGTTTACGTTGTATGCATCCACGCACACATGTATGGGCGTACAAATAGCAGTCGCTTTCAAAATAAAAGCAACGATATTGATTTGCGTGCATTATCTCTATGATAGGCTCTTGACTACTGTTTTTTCACGGACCTTACGCGGGCCGGTCAGGGAAAGCCAAGGGGGCAGGCGAACGTTCGGAGAACGTAGACACTATGGCGGATCTGAGGCTAAATAGTAGACCTGTTCACCTAGCCATCCCCATTGAACCCCATTCAATTTTGGCGCCACTTTGACATCAAATAACATTACAGCTGAAGTGTTTTAAGCATTTATATTAACTTTTTCTATTTTCGGAGTAATACAACATTGTGTGATTGGCGTCATAACCTCGTAACTGACTTACCGGCTGAGTAATAAACTTTTTTTCCGAAATCAATGCTAAAGTGACGTAATAAGCATACAACCAGAGCGGGTGAAAGCGTCGCACAGGAGCAAAATAACCGTATTCTCTGGATAAGAACGAAAGCATCGGAGCACAACATTTCAGCGAAGTTTTGATGGATTGACAGTAGCCTAGGCTATGAATGTGGCGAGTGCTGTTTATATTAAATCACATTTATCTGCGAACAACTAGGACATTTAGAACAGTAATGTAGACATGGTGGTAACGAAGTAAGTGGCTACATACTGTATGAATGCTGTCATTTTGTTAACATTACTGTTAAGGAGATGCTGTAGGCAAAGGCTATATTTCAACCTCGTTAGTGTAGTAAAAAAAAATCAGAACTATTCACAAGGTTTCTGGGCAGCATATTTATGTTCTGTTAGCAAGCGAACTTCTCATGACTACCGACAAAGTAGCCTACTGCCAGCTGACGAAGCTATCATTTTAAAACATTACTGAGAGACAGGCACTGTACAATCAAGAAATCTTGCCACTGAATCCAAAACTATGTTAAACATTATGTACAAAGCTTAGGCTACAGTGGACTAGCATGTTGCAGGGGCTGCTAAAAACACAGAGAAACGCTGAAAACTCGGCCAATCACAGCCCTTGCTGTCGAATGCGCCGTCCGGTTCGACCGTGGAACGCCACAGCAGACTATGCTGCCCCCAAGCGGCTGCAGTTGTACTTACATTTCACCCAGCTGCGTGAATCACCTTGATCGTGAATGAAGTGTCAATTTTTAACTGGGACCCACTGTACCCAATCTCTCGGTGCAGCTATCACAAGAGTTACACGAGTCAGACTACGTGCCTACGTTACATTTACGTCCCCTGAGCCTGCGTAGAAAGCCTCGTCGACCAACAGGAAACGGTTGAAATTTGCTTCACCCGCCTCGATTGACGTCTACGTGATGACTCTGTCCATATCTTTTACTGTCTATGGGGAAAGCCCACGGGCCGGATGTGGCCCGCGGGCCGTATGTTGCCCATGTGTGCTCTACATGGACACTCTACTAGGCAATTTAATGTTATGCTTCTATATTTTATGACACCAAAATTAAGAAGTAGGCCTATGCTATATCTTGATCGGAGAAAACTTTTAGTTTATTTTTCTTTCATCCGATAATAGCCTGCTGCCAATTAACAGACAGAAGCAAGGCAGGGCACGCCCCAAATGAAAATGAACTAGATGTACCGCAGAGCGGTACAAAATATGACCGCCGCCCAGTCCAGCACATTTTTTCCACAAAAATAAATCACGCTGAAAGGGATATATGATTCTAACTGTCTCACTAAGTTGCATTATGCACACTCAATTCTCACTGGTATCTGCTAGACAACAAGTACCAAATGATTAGTTCATAGATTTCAGATGTAAAATTAATTTTATACAACCCCACCCCCATCTTGCCTGTTCATTCTGAATTCTCTGAATTCTGAGAAATTCTTGAATTGTGTGCATGTCTGCGTGTACATGTTTATGTTTGTGTGTGTGTGTGTGTGTGTGTGTGCCTGTGTATGTGCCTGTGTGTGTGCATGTGCATGCATGCGTACATATGTCTACTGTGTGTGTATGTCATACATATGATTACTGTGAATGTATGTGTGTGCATGTGTATCTGTTTATGCACATGTGTGCATATGGAATGGGTTAACATGACCCCTGGAGGCAAACATACGAAAAAATTGGTCATCCTAGGCCCTACGGTTCTCAAGATATTCACAGAAAACTCTGTTGGTATACGGTCACTAAATGTACACATAAATTATTTTATTGTAAGGCCCCCCATGAACGAATGTTCACAAAACTTGGCATGCATTCGGAGGGTGTCATAATGATCCTACACTTTCATTCAATTTTGTGCAGTTTTGACCATGTCAGCCAGAGATATTGTGATGAAAACACCTAATTTTTTGCTTTTTTTTTACTAGGTGGCGCTGTACATGAAAAAAGTGGTAATGGGATGGGTTGACATGGCCCCTTAAGACCAACATACAAAAAAAGGTGGTCCTCCTAGGCCCTACGGTTCTCGAGATATTCACAGAAAACTGTCTCCGGCCACCTACAGGCCAGTTACACAGTGTATAGTAACATAAATTAATTTATTGTGTGGCCCCCCATGAACGGAATCCCACGAAACTTGGCGTGCATTCAGAGGGTGTCATAATGATCCTACACTTCCAATTTCGTGCAGTTTTGACTTTGTTAGGTCACAGATACCTGTGATTACAACACCTCATTTTTACTTTTTTGTGTTTAACTAGGTGGCGCTATACATGAAATGAGTGGTTATGGAATGGGTTGACATGGCCCCTTGAGATCAACATACAAAAAAAAAGGTGGTCCTCCTAAACCCTACGGTTCTCGAGATATTCACAGAAAACTGTCTGCCATACCCTCCTTTCGGGGGTTCCAGTCCAGTGGGGGGGCTACAGATCAAAACGAAAAACGATGGTTCCATGCTATCCATGTGGGGTTACATGCCCACCAAGTTTCGTGTACCCCGGTCTTTCAGTGTCCCAGGAATCCTTGACGGAAATTTGGCCATGTGAAAAATAAAAAAAAATAAAAATCTGACTAAACCTATATGACCGGTGGTCATAATGAATGGAACCTTGCTTCTCGCGTCACACCAAGTCACGATGATCAGCTGTGCAGCAGCAGTGTGTGATGTTTAGCCTAGGCTGAGTGTAATCTTAGGTAATGTCATGTCATGTATGAGAACTAATATTGCCTGGCAATACTACATTGAAATAGCGGCGGCCATGTCTCTAGGCATTATGGTGTTAAAGTTAACGTTAGTTTGCTTTGCATGTGAACATGATGTGACTTGCAGTGTATGACACGAAGCAGTAGCCTAACATTCCCTTGAACTAAAATTAGTATTACAAATAATTTAGATATTAAAATCATATAGCAAATTATAGCCTAATGATATATTACAAAAAAAAGTCGAGTCCTCGACGAGTCATCGCGAGTGCGAATACACGAGTCCAAGTTCGAGTCATTCAGTGCTCAAGTCCAAGTCAAGTCACGAGTCTAAATTTAGCTAATGACTCGGACTCGAGTTCGAGTCTCGGACTCGAGGACTACAACACTGGTGTCTGCTAGTCGAATTGAGGAAGGGAGATTATTCCAGAGGAGGGGTACATGATAGCTGAAAGCTCTGCCTCCTACTGTAGTTTTTGAGATTCTTGGAATTACAAGATGGCCAGTATTCTGTAATCGTAGCGGTCTCAGTGGGTTATATGGCACTAGGAGATCTTTAATACAGTATATTCTGGTGCCTGGCCATTAATGGCTTTGTATGTTAGAAGTAATATTTTGAAGTCAATGCGACTTTTAACAGGCAGCCAGTGTAGAGATGCCAGGATAGGGGAAATATGTTCATATTTTTTAGTTCTAGTGAGTGTGCGAGCAACTACATTTTTTATAAGTTGTAAGCTCTTTAGACAGGTGTTATTGCAGCCAGCGTATAGAGCATTGCAATAATCAATCCTTGAGGTGACAAAAACATGGATTGCTTGCCAGATGCTTCTCAGCATCTGGACTTCCTTATCTTTGAAATGTTCCTTAAATGATAAAATGAAGTTTTGGTAATCTGTTTTATGTGATTACTTAGTGATAGGTCTTGGTCAATTGTAACTCCTAGATTTTTAACACTTGTGGATGAGGATAGTCAAAGATCAGTAAATGTAGCCTGTGATGAGGATAGGATATCCCTTATCTTTTTAGGACCTAAAACCATGACTTCTGTTTTACCGGAGTTCAAAAGCAGGAAATTATTTGTCATCCATGTCTTTATGTCTCTTATACATGTGTCAAGTTTGGCTAATGGAGTTAATTCGTCAGGTTTTATGGAAAGGTATAGTTGTGTATCGTCTGCATAAGAATGAAATTTAATGCCATGTTTCCTAATTTCAGAGCCTAGGGGAAGCATATTGAGGCACTCAATAGTTTACCATAGTCTGGGTAGACGGTTTATTGGGAACCTGTACAAATTGTCTGCGGTTAGAAAGGTATGATCTAAACCAAGCGAGTGCTGAGTCTTTAATGCCTATCAAATGTTCAAGCCTGTGGAGTAGTATGTTGTGGTCTATGGTGTCAAAGGCAGCACTGAGGTCCAGGAGGACCAATATTGATATATGTCCATTATCGGCAGCGATGAGGAGGTCATTAAAAACTTTAACTAAGGCTGATTCAGTACTGTGGTGAGCTCTGAAACCAGACTGATATAATTCTTGGATTTTATTCTGATGCAAGAAGGCACCAATTTGTTTGGACACTATTTTTTCTAGTATTTTTGACAAAAAAGGGAGATTAGATATAGGCCTATAGTTGGCCAGGTTATTAGGGTGAAGGGTAGGTTTTTTGAGGGATGGCTTAATAACAGATAACTTAAACGACTGTGGTACATGCCCTGATAGCAGTGAGTTATTTATAATCTGGAGCAAAGCATTATCCAAGAAAGGGAGAGCAGTCTTCAGAAGATGGGTAGGAATAGGAACCTAGTAGACTACTGTAGTTGTAGATTTTGATAAGGAAATTGTGGAAGTGAGGACTAATATGTCGATAGGTGTAAATGAATTCAACGTTGTTCGTCTCATCTGTGATTCAATTATGTTTTTGCGTCCGTTCAGCAATGGAGTATGAATATTTGGCGAGACTGATTGGTTATTAATCTTATCTCTAATTGTTTAAATTTTGTCATTGAAAAAGTTCATTAAGTCATTACTGTTTAGGCATATAGGGATAGATTCGGTTACTTCGTTGTGGCTCTTCGTCAGGCGGGAGATTGTGGTAAAGAGAAATTTTGCATTATTTTTGTTTTCTTCAATCAGCGAGGAATAGTAGGTTGACTTAGCCTCGTTGAGTGCTTTTTTGTAGGTGATAAGGCTATCTTTCCATGCTTGGCAAAAAAATTCCAATTTAGTGGTACGCCAAGTTTACGCGCTGTTTGTTTGAGGGTTTTTGTCTGTGTGGTATACCATGGAGCACGCCTTACTTGTTTTCTTATTCTCTTTTTGAGTGGTGCTACTGAATCAAGGGTTGAGCGTAATGAGTTCATCACATTATCAGTTAACAAGTCGACCTCGGCTAGATTAAGGAAAGGGCCTTCTGATACCACATAAAGTTATCTATGAAGCCCACATTGTTATTGGCACACCACTTTGACAGCCATCGGTTGAGGTCTGAAATTCTGCTGTAATTAATGAATAGATTAAAGTCTGTCTTGAATATCTCAGTATTTTCTGTTATATTTTTACAATTATCACACTCAAGGTTTTTGTTAGTCCCAACAGTTGTGTTGTATCACAGTGACTATACCGGGCACAGTAATACACAGCTGTGTCTCCAGCCTGTAGATTCTAGCCCTGTAGAGTTACAGTGCTGCTGGAGGTGTCTCTGGAGATGCTGAACTTGTTTTTCAGGGCATTGTTTTCATTTTTGCTTTCTTCATAGTAGAGCGTGTTGATCCACTCTAGAGGTTTCCCTGCTGCCTGACGGATCCAGGCTGTTCCATAGTAGCTGCTATCTGTAATGGAAGCTCCAGTCACTTTGCAGGTAACTGTCAGAGACTCTCCTGGCTTTACCATGATGGAGCTGGGCTGAGTGTGTTCAATAGCACAATCTACCCCTGAAAAACAAAACAGCACCCAACATTTGAACAAATAAAACACATAAAAATACAAGTTATGTTCAAAGTACTTATGTTCAAAGAATAAGTCATTAGACCCACATGTCACCACCAGTATAAGCATCAGGAAACATGTTTGTGTTGAGGAGGCTGATGTGAGTGGCATGGCTCGGGCGTGCTCCATGATCTGATGAAGAAATGAAAGTCACACAGAGTATTTATACATGGAAGATGGAAGGTGGAATTTGCATTCAGATGTATTGCATATACATTTTTATTGTCTGTAAAAGGTGTTGGTGTCATGGATCATGGAAAGGACGTACTGTTGTGTTATACCTCCCCCTACTGACTAAAAGAGTTGTGTTTTTATGTAACAACACAAAATATACACAGGATTGGTACTGAAGCACAAGAATGAAAATATTTAAAATCAGGGTCAGAAAAAAATCATACACATTATAATTTGATGCCATACTATTTGGACTGGGTACTAAATGTGATACCTATATTAAATTGTTATCTGCGTTGAACTAATCCATGGGTTTAATGTGATTCGCTGTAGTAATGCATTCATTTCCCATTGCGTATTTCACATCAGTAAAGTGTATTTAGCAGACAGTCTGGTATTGATGGGCTGACTGACTCTGTTATATCTGACAGCTGAAGTGGAATGTTAAAAAAAACAATCCCAATCCACACTGACTCTCATCAACCATCTTTCTTGGTTCCTTTAAAATTAAAAAGTGACCAGTGACCTGAGAGACTGACTGAAAGGAATAGATGTAAAATTCCTCTTGATAACAGAGTGAATGAGGAAGAGAACAAATCACCATGATGTGCAGCTTGATATTATTTAAGAACAGCAACCAGGTTTTATATGCAGATTTATTTTTCTTATATCATAAGCTTCAAGTGTCTTTTGTTCTTTGGATTTTTCTTTTTTTTAAATGTTGAATTGCTTTGATGTACTGCATATAACTCTCAGGTTGGGTTTGAAGGAAACGTGTGTCTCACCTCAGGATGTCAGGTCTGCAGTTTCATTCAGACATAGAACATTTAACTATTTATACTATAATAATCACATGCAGTAAGAAAAAATAAATGAATTTGTCAAATGTTCAATATGCTTTTGTATGTGTTTCCATTTAGGCAAGACAACTGTGATTGTGATGTTGATGCTGTAAGAGCCGTGTCTGCCTCCAGAAAAGATTTCCTACATGACAGCAACAGCCACAGTGGAAACCATCTTGTGTTTTTGTACATCTCCTCCTCAGACTTTGGTCACTGTGCACGTCTTGCACAGTAATACATAGCAGAGTCCTCCTCTGTCAGACCAGATATCTTCAGATATGACATGCTTTTGGAATTGTCCTTTGTTACGGTAGCACGCCCGTTCATTCCTGTTGCATACCATGTTTCCCCAGTGTCTGTTCTGATGTGTCCAATCCAAGTGAGAGGCCCTCCAGCCGGTTGACGAACCCAACTCAAACCATAGCTACCAAAATCATAGCCAACAGCTTTACATGAGATGCTGAGTGTTTCACCAGGCCCTTTCTGCACGGGGACCGAGGGGATGGACTCCAGACTCTGGCAGTCTAGACCTAAATCAGCAAAAGTAACAGAACAATGGTTAGCGTAAAGGAAAACACGTAAATAATGTTTCTTTAATGACAGTTCATTTGATGTAGTAGTGCTATTCAGGCCATATCATGTACTCACAGGCTATGGTGCTGAGTAGCAGTATCAGTGAGAGTGTGTCCTTCATCCTGTGGGTGTTGATGTGAACTCAGCTGCAGCTCACAGTTCTGCAGCTCCCCATAAGTACTGATGGACACCCAGCACTGAGTTTGCATAATCATGGCAGGTGGGTGGGGATGCTGTGAGTATGCTGTGGAGGGGCCACTTTGTGTCTGAATTTCACATTGACTGTATTTTCTGTTGCAATAACAACAAAATTATTTTCACCTTTTATTTTTTGATTTTAGATTCAATCTTGATTAGGCATATATAATGAATTTGCCTGCATCACATCAATTTGCTTGGCCTACATGTCAGTTGCAGTTATTTCAAGCAGGATCTAAATCATTAGATTACTTATCCAATTGTGTAAAATAATTTGGTCTGTTAACAAACATTTTTATGAACATTTGAGGTCAGTGACAATGCAACATCTGAGTTACACCGCTTCCATGACTAGAGACCAGACCATCATAACCCAGACCAGTAGTAACCAAACATTCACTCACGCAGGAACCGTGACTTATTACTCTGTGGGATCGCGTCCAAACACACACAATACAGTGGCAATGCAAAGGGATCCCATCCCCATTAAACAGGTCATGCTGTCCATAAAAAGTATACCAAAACCCCACATACCAAGGAGGGCAGGGGGGAATTATACATAACTGGATGGGTGGTTAATGTGTTCAGAATTGACATACTCCTCAGGTGTTTGTGTATACCACAGAAATCAAGCCTCAGAGTTCCCAGCTCCAAAGACTCTCTGAGAAAAAGAGTTCCTTGCAGCTGCTCAACAAATTTCACTCACAGACAGGCCCCGGTGGTGGTGTGCGCATGAGGATGACACTCCCCTCCATGGGCGTAGGTTTAGGGGGACGCTAGGTAGGCTACTAGTCCCCTTCAATATTTTGAGATGACAAAATTGTCCCTACCAATATTTTAGCGAACTCTTTTGTGCTTTTTGGACCGATTCCGACGACCAGGACAACAGTAAAAGAAAACACTGTAATTTGACTGGCTGAAACAGAAGGCGGGTTATTCGCCTTATTCACCCGGAGGCCAGAACGAGGCTACAGGGTACACTTGCCATTACACCTCAGTCCAGCAGATGATGTTGGTAATGCACTGTTTCCAAACTGCCAAACTTGCAAACAGCAAATGGTGGCATTACTACCATCTGTTAGCCTGACGTAGTCATACTCAATTTTAGTCAGAATATGAGTCTGATACTGCTCCATTGGGACATAATTATGGGGCGTGTTTCAACCGATACAGGGGGGGAATGCCTCTGCACTCAATTGGATAGACCTAACCAATCAGAGCAATGAAATAGCTTACCATGAGGTGTAGGAAGAAAACACACGAACCATCCTTCTTCTCCACAAATGCCTTAACATTGTTTTCTTGTCTTTTGTAAAAGTTAGTGGTAGTCAATAACTCCTAGCCTACAACACGCATTAGCGAAATCTAAGAGATACGTAGTAGGGTAAGCTATTAGGAAAAAAATGATAGCCTATATCCCCTCCGTTTTTAATACTGTTTAACACTGATATGCTACAAACATGTTAAACAGCTGGGAAAGGCTGTCGCAAATCCCTCGAACAGGAGGTCAATCAGAGATTTCAAATAAACGAGGGAACATGTCGCAATGCAACAGCGCTGTTTTCCCTTGATGAAAGTGAAACCACGAGTTTTCCCACATCTCAACTTTGGCCAAAGTTTTCAGAATGAATCGTTTTCAGTGATAAAACCTCATTAAATAATATGCATTTTCCATATGGGGTCTTAAAAGCCATGTTTCTTTCTAGCCACAGCGTTTTTGTTTCAAACATAAGCCTAATCTAAGCGTGCTCAGATGACGTGATAGACCAGGCACTGTTGCTCACCTGTCCATCATCATAAAGCCTGATTTGATTGGTCCGCCCGATCTAGGGCGAGCATACTTGCTCCACAATGGAGCAATGCCAGACCGAACTTCCCGACCTCAAATGTTGTGGGCGGGACTAAGTTCGGAATGGCACCCAGGCTAACCATCTGTTGGACTGAGGTGTAATGGCAATGTACCCTGTAGCCTCGTTCTGGCCGCTGGGTGAATAAGTCGAATTTGACCCGCACAAGAGTGTCAAAGCCTACTTCATAGCCTACTTCACTTTGTGGTGGCACTGGCAGACAAGCGAGCAGGTGTGTCGAGTTGGCTAAGTTATCAGCGCTGTCACTGCCACCTGCTGTTTGGAATTGAGAATTACAGGGGATGTATTTGTATGGCACACAGAGCCTTTCTGTCACTGTGGTATCTTGCACAGTAATACACAGCAGAGTCCTCTGCCCTCAGACCAGACAGTTTCAGGTACACCATGCTGCTGGGGTTGTCTCTGGTGATTTCTATCCGTCCTTGGACACTGTTGGCATACCTGGTGCCACCTAACCTGACTCTCGCCAGATGAATTTCGTTCCGCCTAGCTCCACTCATCCATCTGGGACCAATCCATTGGAGTGTTGCTTCAGAAGGCTGGGCCTAATCAAAAAATGCTTGCATATGATTGAATAAGCCACTTGTCCGTCATCTATTGACGTGCTACTTCAACCACTCACATCGAAGCCAACCCGTGACGCTGATAACAGTCTCACAGTCGCTTCTACGCTATGTCACATCTATGAAACTCCCGCCCTGCATCCTGATTGGCTCTACCATAAAATCTGGTGCAGAAATCACTCTCAACGGAAGAGGTCCCAGATGAATGTGAGTGAAGCTAGGCAGAGCTAAGCGGAACGAAATTCATCTGGCAAGAGTCAGGTTAGGTGCCACCAGCATCGTGCCAAATAGCACCCATCCACTCCAGGTCTTTCCCAGCAGGCTGTCTGATCCAGTCCATGCCATAATTCCCAAAACTAAACCCAGATCCTTTACAGGAGAGACTGAGAGTGTCACCAGGTTTCTTCAGCACTGCACTGGAGGGAATGGACTCCAGGCTTTCACTTTTCACCACTGCTGAACAAAAACAAGAGGCACATGAATCAGACTACATCTCTAGTACTAATCTGAAAAGGGATTTGATATTCACTGCAACTCACAGGCTATGGTGCTGAGTAGCATCAGTAAGAGTGTGTCCTTCATCCTGTGGGTGTTGATGTTAACTCAGCTGCAGCTCACAGTTCTGCAGCTCAGTTCTTGCATAATCATGGCAGCCAGCAGGAAGTCACGTAAGAGGTACTGCAAGAGTCTGGCCATATATCTGGGAAACCAAGAGTGTGCCTGTGCTCTTGTGGAAGTCTGTTGTGTATAATGTCTCAGATAAATCTCATATCTCCATCTCATACCGACATCTACCTCTGAGCCTCATTCCTAATAGATATGGAATATAAATTTGATGGTAAATGATATAATGTCTTACATATCTGATCCCACATGTTTGCCCCATATATTTGTTTCTGATGTTGTGTTTAAACTTAAGTAAGCTGTGAGCAACTGAATGGAATCAAGACAGAAATGTCTACCTGAAAACCAGGTGGAAGAGGAAGAGGACAAATCATCATATAGCAGCTTTATGTGATTTACAGTACTAACAGAAACAAGATTTTAATCTTGTTTAAATGCCGATTTCATTCTCATTACAGAGTTCAAGTTTCTTTTGTTTTTCTGATTTTTCTGGAAAAAAAGGTTTAAATATTGAATTGTGATGCCACACCAATGGCTAAGCCTAGTTGTTGGTTGGCTGTTCTAAAGAGAAATCATGTCCAACACATCAATGAATTTTGAAAGCAGCAATGTAACAATGTTATGCAGTAAGTAGAAACTGACAATGCACCAAATGTTTTGCTTAGTTTAATAATGATGCAAACAACTCCTTAGGTCTTGTGATTTTATGATTCACTGTGGGTGGAACCAGATGTTTGGATCAGGCACTTGGCTTACAGGTATGAAACATATAAACCGTATAAAACTACTATTTTTAGTTTGTCATTGCTGAATTTGACTATAAATGAACGACTTTAAAAGGGGGGAATAGTAGTGGTGATGGCAATGCACATTACAAAGGCTATAAATTAATATTTTTATTTATTATACTGTTATTCAAATAATTCCAGAACATATGTGAATAGTCATAAAACAGCATTTGAGGTTATGGCATCAATATATTTAGTTTGTGGAGACGTAAAATGAGGTTGCTAATAAAGCAGCTGATGCATGGTTGAGTTATTGTAGTAGAACATTTCACTGTGGGGGGGTCTCTGTTTGGATCAGGCACAAGACTCTATGTGACAGGTGAGAATTATGTCATAAAAAATTACCTTGACATTTTTATAAAAGAGCTTACAGGCATTTGTCATTTGTATTAATTCATGTTTGAATTAATACAAATGACAAACATTGAAAAGGATAGATAATCAGGAGACCTCTAACTGTCTATTTTGAGAGTGAATGTTATAATAAGCAGTAACAAAAAACTAACATAATTGTATTGGATTTAAAAATGAAAACATTTCTGCTCAAAGAAATGAATCGGTTTACTGAACTCTGACCTGTTTCTACTCAAGAGAAATAAAGAGTAAAACATTTTGTTGAACTGAAGAATTGAACTTTAGTTGAGACAAGAGGAAGGCTAAAATTAAGAAATTCAAGCCAATGGTCAAAATTGATATTAAATTGAGCTCAGTTGTGTCTAGGACAAATAGATTAGAGACAGAAGAGTTTTTTCCCTTCCTCTGGTCAGACATTTTTGCCTTGGCAATTTCAATTGTTTTAACAGTTAGCATATGTATGTGTAAATATTATTATCAAAAGAATTGTTCACAAAATGTAAGTTCTTTTGATGAAGAAATTACTGATTCATGAGGTGATCGTTAGATAGTGAAAATATTCATATTACAGTACACGTGAGAGCATGTGGAGCTGTTTGGCATGTTCTGCATGTGGGGCATTATGTATTTTTATAACATGTTGCTTGCATCACATTCAAAATGACCATATATGTTCTATTCATTTGTGATTTTCAACATTTGATATGTTGTCTGTGTTTATTTGCATTTTACACAACGTCCCATATGTATACAGCTCTGGAAAAAATTGAGAGACCACTCCACACACTGACATTCAAATGAGTTGACGGTCATATTCAAATTTGCAGTGGTCTCTTATGTACAGTATACCGGTATGCTATATTAGTTAATTGACCGTACACCATGCCATACCATAATCTATTGTTCTCTTTAACAATGTTTTAACTTTGCTGAAGAATAGAATTATGTCCGTAATATTATGTTTGATTTCAGATATGTTGTAGTTAGTTTGTTTATTTGTTTTGTTGTCTGTCTTGTATGTCTTGGTGTCACGGGTACGCTGGTGACTACGCCGCTCTGTCCGGAATTTTTTGTATTGGTTATTTTTTAAATGTATTTGTCATGTCTTGATGTCATGGGCACGCTGGCGACTACACCGCTCCATCCGGCATATTTTGTCTTGTTGTTTGGCTATGTGTCTTGTTTGTGGAGTGCTTTGGGTTGCACTCTGTGCATGTTAAATGCGCTTTAAAAATAAAACTAACTTGACTTGACTTGACTTAATTATGTAGTTTGTTTCATGATCTGCCATTTGTCTCACAAATTCAGACAAATCCATCCATGAACCTAAAGTGTCCGTCTATTCTACCATCAAACCTCAACAAGGGAAGAACACCTTTCTGTGCCATGCCAGTGATATATTCCTGGATATGGTCAGATTCCACTGGAAGGTGTTGAAAGATGATAACTGGGTCAACGTGGAGAAGAGCGATGGTGAGGTGCTGGAGTCGAGCTTCTCAGATAAGACAAGGACCAGTATGATGATTATTGACAAGCAGAAGGCCGATGCCAACCGCTATGCCTGCTCAGTCGAGCCCAACAGGGAAGGAAAAGAGAGCGAGCCTCTGGAGATAAAGAAAGGTACCGCTACTGTTTGTTCCTCTGGCTAGTATTTGAAAAAATGTCCTGTTTGAAATCTTTATTAATCTTTATTATCTTTATAATCTTTATATGAAGCGGTCATATAGGGACTGTCAAAGTTTTTTTTTTTTTTTTTTTTTTCTGTCATCTACTTTCTGAATTTTTGGTCAACGATACCCGGGACACCGAAACACCGGGGCACATGAAATTTGGTGGGTATGTAGCCCCACTAGACTTTTAAGGAAAAATTTAGTTTGGTCCCCGGGGGCCACTCCCCCACCGCGCTGGGCCCCCCGAAACCCAAAAAATGCAGTTTTTCCTAAATAACTACCTGAACCGTGGCACTGAGGATGAAGAATTGTTTATGGCATGTTGGTCTCAAGGGCCCACATCAACCTGACCCATAATCACTCATTTGTGATTTGCACCCCCCCAGTAAAAAATGAAAATGCAATATCATTCAGCTTTAATCACCCCTATCTTCAGTTAAGATGTTCAGAACTGCACCAAATTTTATGTGTATGATTGACCTGGCATTCTCTGGGGGAATGCCAAGTTTCGTAGAATTTCATCCATGGGGGGGTCTTAAAAAATTTAGGTTATGTGTACATTTAGTGACTGTACACTCATTGGCCTGTAGATGGCGGTGCACACATATACACATGCACACACACACAGGCACGCACATACTATCGTTATCGGCAATTAGAATGGCCGATACATAATTACAAATTTAGTAGGATGAAAGGAAAGCCAAATATTCATCATCATCATCATGGCTGCATTTCCAGTATTGGCGATACGTAGTCGTTTGTCCACTAGATGGCGCATCGTTGCAGTGAGACGTAATTTTGTTGGAAGTTAAAAGTGGTTTGGAAAAACAGTGGATGCTTCCTACAAGGACTGTAGTTTGCCGCAGAGAACGTCTAATAAGGATAGGACGATTTCCACATGAAATGTAATTCCCATTTCTTCTTGAAGCCGAAATAAATCTGAGAATGTTTATCGCACATGCTTGGTTTTTACTGCAGGTAGGCTACGTTAATCTTATACAAGTTATATCCTAGGACGTAGGTAAAATAATGTTAGGCTACCGTTAGCATTGGTTGAGTGATGGAGGCCAATTTGATTATTGATGTATTTGTAGAAAACCATAAATGCGGTTATAGGCTACCAAGCAAATTGATAACAGCACTAATTGTATCTTTTGACTTTCACCTCGTTTGCTTATGACCGTAACCTAGGCTACTAACAGGAGCTAAGTGAGTTAGCCACAACACGTTCGCTACGTGATGGTTTTCTAATGGAAAAAATATATGGGCTTCCTGAAAGATAACCTGTCTATGATGCATCCTAAACACCGAGCTGGGACATTTCTGCTCAAAGTCTCAAAAAGCATCTGAGTCAACGTTCACTCCCAAACACCCATATAGGCTACTTCAACCCTTTATTTTCAAAGGTGATTCAAGTAAGGAAGAGCATGGCTCAAAGTAAATTAACTAGGACTGAAACTACATAAATTCGTCAAAGTGAATCATTTGTGTCAACACGCCGCAATGTAGATGTATTAACGCACCTGTGATGATCTACATCTCCATTTAAACCAAATGTTTTAGAGCGCACGTTGAGAGATTTATCCAGGGCAGGGCTGTAGCCTACACATTTGTTGCACGCAAAAATCATTCTTTGCGATGGATGATTTAGTACCGGTTTAGCACCGGTCCGATACAGTTTTGCCTATACCGTGAGACTGAGACGCTTTTTGTTTGTTCGAAGTGCGTGTTTAGGGTGTGAGAGGGGAGTCGATGTGCTTTGATTTCAGTTTGTTAGTTGTAGTCTATGTGATTAAAAACACGTGTGTGTGTGTGTGTGAAGTATCCAAACAATGATAACGCTTTCATTGTGGCTGCTTTAGCCACAGACCTTGAGCTACTGTACAGTGGATTGGGTTCCATTTAGAAGTGTCCACTTAATTTGTGCTTTCCGTGATTCACACAGCTGCGTGAAATGTATTACTACTGATATGTAAAACTATTAATATTTATTACACGGCTCTTCATAGTGCTGCAGAATGCTCCATTCACTTGAATGGGCCTTCCCAACGTTCGGCGGTCTGCTAATTCTGAATAACAGACCGTTGCTAAGTATAACAGACCGCTGTCAAGGAAAATGGGCTTTGTGCTTCTAAGTCAATTCTTTCATATATCACACGCAAGGATTGGAACTTCATTCAAAAGTGAAAGCAGACGGTTGATCAGCTGTGTTCTAAAGAATGTTTGATTCAAGTTCAGCGAGTGTTGTTGCGAACTATTTGTTTCTCAGCAAAAGCCATGATGAAACGGTAACAAATAGGCTATAGCCTAGGCTATGTAGGCTAAAGAGTCATATCGTGGGGAGTTTATTGTGTCGTTTTGGTAAGTAGCCGTGTAATAAGCGGGATAATGTATAGAACGCCAGTCATTGTCGGGAGATAGGTCCCTTCAGGGCGGAACAAGACCCCTCCACTGCGCGTCGGGGTCCGGTTCGTCCTGTCGGGACCTATCTCCCAACAATGACCGGCGTTCTATACATTATCCCTTACATAACTTTTCGCCAAGAGATGGCAGCTTAAGTCCGCTTGATACTGTAAGCCATTGGTTCCCAAGGGAGATTTTATTTGGGTCGCCAGCATAGCTTAGTGACAATTTATGTTGTGTAATAGGCCTAGCATAGTGCCTACCTTATATAGTTTGTTAACAGTCATGGTTTTGTCATAACTCCGTCTATGCATTTTTGCATTTAGAATAGGGAGGGAAAGTAATCTCATCGCCATCTAGTGGTTGCGTTCCTAGAGTTTAGCGGAGGGGATGGGATTTTTTTTTAGAAAAAATATATCTCGGTGCACATTGGGATCTTAATTTAATGCCTTCCATATGTTGGGGTCACCTCAAGTGGGGTCGCTTCAAGTGGTCATACCTTATTTTTAGGATCAGTTGAATTGTTTTGAGTTTTTGTTGTAACATGGTGATAACAAACTACAGTTGCATGTGACGTCACAGGTTTGGGCGCTTAATCTCTAACTGATCAATACAGCAATTTGCTTACATATTTTTGTAATAACGGAAGGTGATGTAAACTGCATGGTGATAACCTTTATGTCTGGATAACTGGTGTTGTGCTTCTACTCACATGAAGAGCTGGCAGTAAGTGTTAAGTGGCAATGCTAACCAGGCTAATAAACAAACCATGCTACCATGAGTAAGGTCGAAGGGTAAAGTCACGTGGCTTTTTTGTAGTTCGTTTATGAAACAAAACGAGCCATTTTTTAAAATAAGGCAAAATATGGTCTGACATTTTCACAGTTAGAAGATTATTACTGTATAGACACTGAAACATATTTTTGGTGGATAAGATCGCTGATTTGGCTTCACAGTATTTTTAAAAAAAATAGGTCTATGGGACTTAACATTGGAGCTGCTCTTCGATAGGAACGCAACCACTTGGGGCGCTGGTTTTCACTTTCCCTCCCTATAGCTCTGAAACCGGGGGGCGAACACGTCGCAGGGGGGGGGGGGGGCGCCAGTGCGTGGATATCTCAATCGCAAAATTAAACAATATTTCTACTGGGCGCCTACCATGGACTAGGCTGGGTGAACTCAGCCTGATCTGCCGGCAATTTCTTTTTCGACTTCTTAAAAGATTGAGCTTGGTCTAGCGAAAGCCAGACTAACCATGGACCTCATAGTTGCAAAATGCAAGGGAACATGAATCAGCCTATTATTTGCACAAACAATAACGGACAGTAGCTCTTCAACTTGGCCCATTAAGATGTGTATGAATAGTCT
Organism: Alosa sapidissima; assembly: GCF_018492685.1. NCBI lineage: Eukaryota > Metazoa > Chordata > Actinopteri > Clupeiformes > Clupeidae > Alosa > Alosa sapidissima. The sequence continues at coordinate 15,485,165 of NC_055959.1, read as the reverse complement.
AGCAAAGCATTTCATGAATGCCCTTTTGGACATGTCAGTTATTTGCACCACTGGGTAAAACTGCATTGTGTTTTAGACTACTGGTATTTAATTTGTGCATAGACAATAAAGCTGAATATCATATGAACTAGATGACTAAACATATGCATATGTAGAAGAAGAAACATTCACAAAAATCCATGACATGACCTCTCTTCTTGATAGCTGTTGAAAACTGCATGGAACTGACAGGGATTGTTTTGTTTAATAATAATAAATAAATAAATACATTATGCTGCTGCTTTCCCAAATACAATGTAGCCTACAGGTCAGTGTACCTTTCATCAGTCCAGTTACAATGGATGGACTGTGATGAACTGCCTTAAAATTGTTTAGAGATTTTAAAGGTTTTATAACAATGCTACAAATCTTTTGGCAAGTGCTACAAATCTATTCACCTTTGCAGCGCCAGTAGGCTACTTTGTGTGCGCTGCAAACACACATTCCAAACAAGCATACACAAAAGTTTCAAGAGTGGGGGTTGGAGTAGAAGATGGAGACAAATTCATTAATATGGTTTATTTTCGCGGCATGGATGTACAGGACTGCGCGGCGGTCATATTTTGTACCGCTATGCGGTACATCTAGTTTATTATATGTTTCTTAATATGTGGGGTGAATTCTAAAAAAGATTAAAAAGCAACAATTTAAAGCAATCCTACTCTCCATCTTACATGTTTTATATGTGTTAATCAATTCATTGAATTGTATTTAACTATACATTGCATTTTAATTGCATTTCATTCTATGATTTTTGGTTGAAGCCACAGAAGCGCAAACTGAACCTGGTCCAACTACAAGCTTTCTTGCAATAACCTGCCCACCTGCCAACACAGCTATATCCAAGCCACTCATACCAGATGGTAATAATAATGATAATAATAATAATAATAATAATATATCTACTGACATTAATATCCCCCTGCAAATTATAAATAAAATGTGATGTAAAGATTCACTGTATACTAAGTTCTGCTTCGATATGCATGTGTTTGTGTTTTGACAGCGTGTTCTGGAGCTGCACGCAGTCTATATCTGGCAACATGGATGTACACTCTTATGATTTTTAAAAGCATGGTGTACTTCTGTGCCATCTCCTACTTCTTATGCACTAAGAATGTGGGAAGGAATCCCTCCTGTGACAGGAAAGCTCCATGACACCATGACTGTGGAGCTGAGAGATTTTCTTATTCTTCATTAACAGCATACTTTTGTGATGCTAGTGTAAAATCAGAAGCCATTGATCTTTGTCATATTCTCTTCTCTCAGCAAATATTATTTTTCAATAGAACTCTCTATGAGTGTTTTTGCACATTATTTCCTCTTTATTTTCTCCGATGTATTTTTTAATGTTTATCTTTTTTTGCTTTATTGCTTTATGTTTTGATGTGCACACATAGCATCTTAAAGCTGATTGAATTATTGTGTTATTCTATTACTATATTTTCTGTGCAGCTCAAAATATACTATATATTTTCTATCTTAACATTTATTCTTATCAGTCAAAACCATTGTTTTTAGAAACAAATGATTCTGCTGTTATGTCGTTGTTTAAAAAAGGCAAATGCTGATTTACTTATATAAGATTAAATTAAACTGTTTTACTACATGAAATTATTTGATCACCTGGTTATAGCTAATACTGTAATTGTGATGTAAACTACAACATTTGTATGTACATTTTTAGAACATCAAATGCAACACTTTTGAATAAACAGCATATCCAAGACTTCACAACTGACGTTCTTGAGAGGAAATACGTCAAAAGGATAAAGAAACAAATACTCATGAACTGAATGTCATACACCCTAAAATAATATATGATTAATATTATCTGTCAATATTTGTCATTTTAATGACATAAATAAATGTCCCCTGCACATGTTTATGGTTAATAAGCAACAGGTGAATACAGGTCCCTCTGCCATGTCTCTCAGCCAAGGGGTTCTCTCAAGACCTCTGACCTACACTGATAATACTATATGTTTGTGGAGCTCAATTCAAATCTGATTAATAAATCAAAGGCATTAGTGCACTAATCTAGATTTAAAGAAGCATATGCATGTAAAACATCATAATAAGCAATTTACATATACAGTACTCAAGTACTGTGTATCAAGTCTAAACAGTTCACATTTGTTAATTGTAGTTTCAGACACTGCATTTTTTCAATCGCTTTTATTTCTTTAAAAAATGATTGACCTGAGAAAAAGCATAGAAACCTAGCTGTATTTTTTTGTTGTTGGTATTTGACTCTTTGTTTTTCACAGTTCAGCGTTTTACTCAATTTTAGTTCCCAATCCCATAAATAAAAATAAGCAACTTGTAGGCACAAGGTTCAAAGATTACCTTAAACCTTGTGCATTGTGCCTAAATTGTACAGTACATGTTACTAGTGTGGTACAAAAATGAGCACAGAGCTTTTGAAACTGCTGGCGCTCTACAGGCACGATGAGAGAACATGTGGTTAATGTGCAAGAGACACTAAGCCAGCACTTACTGGAAGGAAAGAGTAGCAGTTTAACCACAGATGATGGTGTGAGATAGCAGAGGGGTTTTTAATTGTCTGCTTTGTATCTACATTATTATTTGTGGTCAAGGGCGTATGCAGAAGAGCAAAACATGAGCACCTAATCTTACTTGAACTCAACTGAATAACTCACAAAAGCAGTAAGTTATCTTCTCTGTCACCCATAGAGCAAACACCTGTATTCCCATAAATGCAGTTAATATTATTGTATGTGGGTAAACAAATGTTTACAGACTGATAAAGCAAGGTATAATAATAATGAAATCAAAAACACAATCTGGACCAACCCCATAATTGTTAAAATATGGCAAATATTATGACAGCATGCATTATTTTCCACAGGTGGTGTTGTGTCAAAATGATTGCCCACCAATAGAATAAAAAATAAGACTCTCCTTCCACATAGTGCATGAGCACTATATCAGGTATGGCTACCAGGAGAGCAGTGAGCCAAATAAGGACTGAAGTTCTAGAGATTTGGGCCCAGTAAGCCCTGACACAGAATAGTGCCGGATGTCATTCAGTAGTGATATCCTATGTGTGGTGTCATCATCTCAGAGATGACAATTCTGTTTTCTTCAACATCACTATTGTAAAACATTACAGAATGTCCTAGTGTGGTCCAGGTCCAGTTTTCTACCCACAGTAAAATGGTGTAAATGTAATATGTTTAAGTAGTGTAGATGTGAAAATAATCATAACTGAGTATTGATGTGTTTTAACTGAGCAGTAGATTGCAGTTGTTACTGCATCTACAGTCAAGATGGACAATCAAGCTCTTAGTTTTTGTATGCATCAGTGGTTGTTTGATCTCACAGTGAGTCTCGGGCACAGTAGTACACAGCTGTGTCTCCAGCCTGTAGATTCTGGCCCTGTAGAGTCACTGTGTTACTCGTGGTGTCTCTGGAGACGCTGAACTTGTTCTTCAGTTTATCACTATGGTGCTCCTCGCCATCATAATCTATGGCATTGATCCACTCCAGAGATTTTCCTGCTGGCTGCCGAATCCAACCTGTTCTAAAGTAGCTGCTAGTAGTGATTGACATCCCAGATACTTGGCATGTAATCCTTAAGTTTGCTCCTAGCTTTGCAGCCACTGAGCTTGGCTGGGTGTGCTCAATGCCATCCACCACTGAAAATGAAAGAATATCAGATATAAAACAAAGCTGTACCCCTTAATGACCTTCACCAATAGCAAAACATATCCATTTCTGAGAACTCACCGAAAAGAAATGAGAGCAGACACAACACCAGTGACACAGGAAACATAGTACACTGCTCTTCTTAACCCCCACATCACACCATGAAATGCATCCACCCCTTAAATAGAGAAAAGGGGAGGGGATATTTGCATATTTAACAGATCCCACAATGTGTTCAGTTATGTTTATGTTAAGAGTATAAAATGTGGTTGTTATTTTATTTCATAAATCATATATCATGGGAGACTGTTCCTCTCAGTTCTATTTCCATGCCTAGAAAACAATTATTTGTATGTGCTCATGTAAATCAGATGAATTATCAATGAATGAGTAGCAAAATGAATAGATGGATACATGATCGAAGGTTTGGGAACCCAGGGAAGTGAGGGAGAGTTATAAAAAGAGCTGATTATGTCAGTATTCACTATTCTGGATTAACACAGGACAGCTTGAGTGGAGTTGTTATATTCTGGTGATATTGATATATTCACTTATTTTCTGAAAGGAGCAGCTATTGCTGTCTTACAATGCCATCTACTGGCCATGCATGTAACAGTTTTTTTTTTTTTTAAATCAAACAATGTATTCATCACAATAACATCCAATACAGCTCAGTCGAGCATTTATTATACTGTGGCGTCTAGCAGGGTAGGAATAAATTCTCTGTTTTGAGGCCAGGGACAGCCACCCATTTCTAGGGACAATATGAGCTGTGATTGTCTCTAATGAAAAAAAGAAACAACATTTTATCTATTTTTGTTCATAAGTTATAGATTAATGTAGTTTTTGTTCAGGCCCCCAGTTGGCCTCTAACACTGTGATATCGAGCACAGTAATACACAGCTGTGTCTGCAGTCAGCGCACTCTGGCCCTGTAGAGTCACTGTGTTACTGGAGGTGTCTCTAGAGATGCTGAACTTGTTTTTCAGTGACTCCTTGTAATATAAGCTTTCTCTTCTTCCACTGTCGATGTACCCAATCCACTCCAGAGCTTGTCCTGATGGCTGTCGAATCCAAGCTGTGGCATAGCTAGTAATTTACAGTTGATGGTCAAACTTTGACCCGGCTGGATGACCAGTGAAGCTGGCTGAGTGAGCTCATTAGAATACACACCTACAAAAGAAAACACAGAAATAGGTTGGTAAATAGACCATAGAGTGACCCAATTTGAATGAGATCCATCATGTATGTTCTTAGCATACTCACAGGTTATGAGAGGCAGCAGCACAGAAGCAGGCAGCATGTTTGTATTCATGAGGAAGTGACTCCACTGCACCTTCCAGACCACAGAGGCTGAATTGGTCGTGTCTTTTTATCTCTAGAGGAAGACAGGAAGACAGGATTTAAATTAAGTTAGGGGAGAGAACTTACCACAGAGTGAAGTGTACAACACTCCTCTCTTCCACTAGAAACGTAATAATGAAAAATATGCATTTTTTTAAACAAAGTATGAACATAACTCCAATATAATATAGAGGGAATGCACTGACAGCAGTCTGTAGATCTCCGAAGTCCTGTAGCATAGCAGACAGCATACTAAAGTTGCTCATACAAAGCCAGAAGAGCCGTTTGTCATGTCACGAGGTTATGTGCCATCAAAATTATGTTAAGGTCAAAAAACTGTTAAGGGTGCCTTTAATACACTGTAAGGTATTAATGTATTGTAAAATGTATTAAAATCAGGAACATGAACCTGACATAATATCAGAGATCCTATCAGCTTAAGATATAACTGTAAGTTAATGAATCCTTAAATGTCTGCATTGAATATCCCAGTCATCTGCTCTGTTTTTACAATTATCACACTCATGTGGGTCCCAGCAGTTGTTTTGTATCGCAGGGACTATATTGAGTACAGTAATACACAGCCTGTAGTTCCTGGCCCTGTAGAGTCACTGTGTTACTGGACGTGTCTCTGGAGACGCTGAACTTGTTCTTCAGGGCATTGTTTTCATTTTTGAGGAATCCCTCCTGCCTGACAAACCCAGGCTGTTCCATAGTTGCCATCTGTAATGGATGCTCCAGTCACATAACACTTTGCAGTGTATTAACAGGTGCTTAGTTGGTTGTTGCCGGGATGCAGAGCAGAGCAGAGTTCAGTAGGGTGACAGCCGCAGGAAAAGAAGCTTCCTTCCTCTGAACCTGTAACCCCTCCAGAAGGGGAGTGGGGTGAACAGTCTGTGGTTGAGGTGAGAACTGTCTTTGATGATGCTGCGCTCCTTGCCCAAGCATCGCTTGCCCTGGATGGCCTCGATGGCGGGGAGTGAGAACCGGTGATGCGTTGGTCAGTTTTTACCACCTTCTGCAGTGCTTTTCAGTTGTAGGCAGAGCAGTTGCCATACCAAACTGTGACACAGTTGGTGAAGATGCTCTCGATGGTGCAGCGGTAGAAGTTCAACAGGATCTGAGGAGATAGGTGGACCTTAAAGAATGTGCATAACATATACGCATGCATGGCCACTGCTCTTACTTCCAGTGAAACTAGTTAGGCAGTAATGCTGTGGTTTTGGAGTGCAAAAGTAAGAGACTGTTTTGATACTTTGAGGCTATCTGAGGTGTTGGACAGTCATCAGGTCATTCCTGTGACTGAATGAGCAGCTGTTATGTTACTAGTATGGACCATCACTGCCCCCTGATGGTTATCTGATTGCTCATTGCAAGGCATTGACAATGTTTTTGTACATCTCCTCTCAGTGTTTGTGTCACGGTGCTTCTCTTGCACAGTAATAAACAGCAGAGTCCTCTGCCCTCAGACCAGACAGTTTCAGGTACACCATGCTGTTGGGGTTGGTTCTGGTGATTTCAATGCGTCCTTGGACACTGTTGGCATAGTTGGTGCCACTACCATCCGTATAGATACGACCCATCCACTCCAGTGCTTTCCCAGCAGGCTGTCTGATCCAGTGCATTCTGTAGTTTCCAAAAGTAAACCCAGATCCTTTACAGGAGAGACTGAGGGTGTCACCAGGTTTCTTCAGCACTGCACTGGAGGGAATGGACTCCAGACTTTCACATTTCACGATTGCTGAACAAAGAAAAGAGGCAAATTAATCAGACTACATCTCTTGTACCAATCTAAAAAGTGATTTGCCATTCAGAGACACTCACAGGCTAAGGTGCTGAGTAGCAGCATCAGTGAGAACGTGTCCTTCATCCTGTGGGTGTTGATGTGAACTCAGCTGCAGCTCACAGTTCTGCAGCTCCCCATAAGTACTGATGGACACCCAGCACTGAGTTTGCATAACCATGGCAGCAAGCAGGAGGTCATGCAAGAGCGTATGATGTCATTTATCTCCACATACAGAATGTCTTCGGCATCTATTAGTTTGTTTCATTCTTTCTTTTGCTGGTTGGTTAGTGTCAGCTAACAGAAATACCTTTGTGGAGTCTTAATGTATACTGAATTTTGTAAACCTAGCATGGCAAATTAATTATTCCAACTAAGTTGTGGCAGTCCTTATTGTGAAAAGATACCAGAGTGGTCCCGAGTAAGACTAATCCTAATGAATACTGGTTATGTGCTATCTATTGTCTCAGAGATGCACAAGTTTGTCTATTTAAGTATGGAAACACAGACATTTTTTCTGCTGTAACTCAACACCTTATTTATTTTAATAAAAAATATTATACATTAATATTGCTCACTTGAGGAAAACAATGTCCACAAGTGTACTGGGAGGTTGTCTTCATTTATTCAAATACTGCTCAGATCATAGATCCCTCTGGCACGTTAACTCGTTGCTTTCTTCTCTCTCACTTCAGTTTTGTTTTCTCTCTTTTTAAGTAGTTTGTACTGAATTAAGCCTCTGATTGTATATTATCTTAGTCACCTACTGCTGAAGAAATGCAACAGCATGACTAAATACATTAATAAACTGGCTACAGCATCTTGGTTGGGACATAAATGAAACAAATCATGGGGGATATACCACAAATGTACTGTTATAAATATTATATCTAACCATATTTTCAATATACAGTATGAAGCTGTTTTAATAAGACACACTTTTATTAAACTCATTCTGGCATTAAAGTAATATTACTGATTACTAGGAGAGTTTTTGTCAGTGTAAGTGCTTGTTTTCTGTCACAGTGAGTCTCGGGCACAGTAGTACACAGCTGTGTCTCCAGCCTGTAGATTCTGGCCCTGTAGAGTCACTGTGTTACTGGACGTGTCTCTGGAGACACTGAACTTGTTCTTCAGGGCATTGTTTTCTTTTTTATTTCCATTGTAGTAAAGTACGTTGATCCACTCTAGAGGTTTCCCTGCTGCGTGACGGATCCAGGCTGTTCCATAGTAGCTGCTATCTGTAATGGATGCTCCAGTCACTTTGCAGGTAACAGTCAGAGACTCTCCTGGCTTTACCATGATGGAGCTGGGCTGAGTGTGTTCAATAGCACAATCTACCCCTGAAAACAAAACAGAACCCAACATTTTAATAAAACACATAAAAATACAAGTTATGTTCAAAGTACTTATGTTCAAAGAATAAGTCATTAGACCCACATGTCACCACCAGTATAAGCATCAGGAAACATGTTTGTGTTGAGGAGGCTGATGTGAGTGGCATGGCTCGGGCGTGCTCCATGATCTGATGAAGAAATGAAAGTCACACAGAGTATTTATACATGGAAGATGGAAGGTGGAATTTGCATTCAGATGTACTGCATATACATTTTATTGTCTGTAAAAGGTATTGGTGTTATGGGTCATGGAAAAGACGTACTGTTGTGTTATACCTCCCCCTACTGACTAAAAGAGTTGTGTTTTTATGTAACAACACAAAATATACACAGGATTGGTACTGAAGCACAAGAATGAAAATATTTCATGGGTCTGAAAAAAATCATACACATTATAATTTGATGCCATACTATTTGGACTGGGTACTAAATGTGATACCTATTACATGTTTATCTGCGTTGAACTAATCCATGGGTTTAATGTGATTCGCTGTGGTAATGCATTCACATCTATAACTATATGTACCGCATAGCGGTACAAAATATGACCGCTGCTCAGTCCTGTACATCCGTTCCGCAAAAATAAATCACACTAATCAATTTGTCTCCATCTTTTACTCGTATTTACTCCATCCCCCAAACTTTTGTGTATGCTTGTTTGGCATGCCTGTGTGTGTGTGTGTGTGGCTGCAGAGAAAGTAGCCTACTGGTGCTGAAAAGGTGAATAGATTGTAGAATAGCCAAAGAAGTTGTAGCATTGTTATAAAACCTTTAAAATCTCTAAACAATCACAAGTAGGGCCGTTCATCACAGTTCATCCATTGCAACTGGATTGATGAAAGGTCACTTACACCTGTAGGCTACATTGTATTTGGGAAAAGCAAAAGATATCAGCATAATGTTATATTTTTATTTATTTATTTATTTATTTATTTATTTATTTATTTATTTATTAACTCATTGAATGCCAAGCTGTTTTCGGGAGCTTTGTCCTAGAGTGCCAACAATCTAGACCATTGTTGATGATTTTTGTACAGCCACAGCATATTCTGTGTTATAGCTATGAACACATACAATGGCTCGTTTAAAAGGTGAGACTTTAACCTCTCGGTGGGTGCAAACCGTGAATTTCTACACGCCTCTGTTCCTGAGAAATCCCAAGCTAAACAGTGGCTAGTTTTCATCAAAATCGCTGTTTTTTTTCTAGAAATGGAGATATAGCGTCTTTCATGAAATATGAAGTGTTGCCTGTTACTTACTTGTGTAAACTCATCAAATTACAATGTTCTCCTCTTTGCAAACGTAGGCATATGGTGACAGATTAATTTAATAATGTTGCAAAGATACTGCATCAATCCGTAGGCCTATGTTTCATTAGACTAGGCTATTTGTTTTGCCTTACTCTTTATTCATTTAGGCTAGGCCTTTTTATTCAGTTATTCATCATCTTCCATCCTTCGCACTACTTGTGTAGCACACACATTCTCAGACCTGTCACTCATCATCGTAAGGGAGGTGTTTGGAATCATTCCCGTGTTACAATCATCGGCCAATCAAGGGGGTCACTTCAGTCAAGCTCGTGCATGAGTAATGACGTCATCCATAGCAACGAAGACTCACTCTTAGTTTAGGAGTTGTCATTTTTCCTTACTAAGAGTAGGTCTGAAAGGCTTTGTGAATAACTTTTAAGAGAAAACTCCTAGCTAAAATCTTTTAGTGTGATTTAGGAGTACTCCTAGTGGTAAGATAAAAGGCTTTGTGAATACGGCCCCAGATAAAAATGTCCAGATTGTGCGTTTTCATGAGTTTTCGATCGTCATATATTTAATTTCCATTCATCACAGAGTTCCCAAAATCACATATAAGGTGTGTTAGAGTGTCTAGTTACGTAATTTTCAAAAAAAGCTAAAAACGTAGGCTAATAACGTTTTTGGCACTCAACGCATGGGAAGGGCACTCAATGAGTTAATAAACAAAAACATCTCTGTCAGTTCCATGCCGTTTTCAACAGCTATCAAAAACAAAGGTCATTTTTGGATGGATGGATTTTTTGTGAATGTTTCTTCTACTACATAAGATTTTAGTCATCTTTAGTTCATGTGATACTTTATTGTCAATGCACAAATTAAGTAACAGTAGTCTGAAACGTTATTGTTAATGCACAAATTAAGTAACAGTAGTCTGAAACGAAATGCTGTTATAAGATTAACGTACCTGCAGTAAAAACCAAGCATGTCCGATAAACATCCTCAGATTTATTTCGGCTTCAAGAAGAAATAGGAATTACATTTCATGTGAACATCATCCTATCCTTATTAGACGTTCTCTGCGGTAAACTACAGTCCTTGTAGGAAGCGTCCATTGTTTTTCCAACCCACTTTTAACTAACAAAATTACGTCTCACTGCAACGATGCGCCATCTAGTGGACAAACAACTACTTATCGCCAATACTGGAAATGCAGCCATGATGATGATGATGAATATTTGGCTTTCTTTTAATCCTACTGAATTTGTAATTATGCATCGGCCGTTCTAATACCGATAGTATGTGGGTGCCTGTGTGTGTGTGCATGTGTATATGTGTGCACCGCCATCTACAGGCCAATGAGTGTACATGTTTTACATCTAACCAGTGGTGCAAATAACTGACATGTCCAAATTTGCCTTGATGAAATGCGTCGCTAGACTGTTCATACACATTTTAACGGGCCAAAGTTGAAGAGCTGTTGTCCGTTATTGTTCGTGCAAATATAGGCTGATTCATGTTCCCTTGCATTGTGTAACTGAGGTCCATGGCCTGTCTGGCTTTCACCAGACCAAGCTCAATCTTTTAAGAAATCAAAAAATAAATAGCGGACAGATAAGACTGGGTTCACCCAGCCTAGTCCATAGGCGCCCGATATTGTTTAATTTTCCGATTGAGATATCCACGCTCTGGCTATTCTAAATGCAAAAATGCATCAGGGAGTTATGACAAAACTGTAACTAACAAACTAGATCCTAATAGAAAGCTGTTAGCTTCCCTAAGCTACAGGTTGGCCTATAAGGTAGGCCTATTTACAACATAAATTGTAAATAGGCTATGCTGGCGACACAAATAAAATCTCCTTTGGAAACCAATGGCTTACGCCTTACAGTATCAAGCGGACTTAAACTGCCATATCGTGGCGAAAAGTTGTAATAAAATTCACGTAGCTCCATGAGTCAAGGAAAGCGCGAATGAAGTAGCCACTTAATGGGACCCACTACACAGTAGCTTAAGGTATGTTGCTAAAGCAGCCATAATGAAATGAAGGTGTCATTGTTTGGATACTTCACACACACGTGCTTTTTAATCTCACAGACTACAACTACCAAGCTGGAATCAAAGCACATCGATTCCCCTCTCACACCCTGCACGCACTTAAAACAAATAAACAGACGTCTCAGTCTCACGCATGTATAGGCAAAACTGTATCAGACCGGTGTAACGTTGGTAAATCTTCCATTGCACAGAATGATTTTTGTAGCACGTGCAACAAATGACAGTCGAAAGATACAATTACAGTGCCGCATTTATAGTTTTCTACAAATGCAATCAAATTGGCCTCCATCACTCAACCAACGCTAACGGTAACATTATTGTACCTAGGTCCTTATTGATATTATAAGATTAACGTACCTGCAGTAAAGACCAAGCATGTCCGATAAACATTCTCAGATTTATTTCGGCTTCAAAAAGAAATGGGAATTACATTTCATGTGAACATCGTTCTATCCTTATTAGATGTTCTCTGCGGTAAACTACAGTCCTTGTAGGAAGCGTCCATTGTTTTTCCAACCCACTTTTAACTTCCAGCATTTTCATTTTTTACCGGGGGGCTGCAAATCACAAATGAGTGATTATGGGCCAGGTTGATGTGGGCCCTTGAGACCAACATACCATAAAAGATTCTTCATCCTCAGTGCCACAGTTCAGGTAGGTATTTAGGAAAAAATGCTTTTTTTGCGGTTCGGGGGGCCCAGCACACGGGGGGGGGGGGGGGGGGAGTGGCCCCCGGGGACGAAACAAAATTTTTCCGTAAAAGTATAGTGGGGCTACATACCCACCAAATTTCATGTGCACCGGTGTTTCGGTGTCCCGGGTATCGTTGACCAAAAATTCAGGAAGTAGATGACGGGAAAAAAAAAAAAAAAACTTTGACAATCATTATATGACCGCTTCGCTAGCGGCGGTCATAATAATCACATGCAGTAAGAAAAAATAAATTAATTTGTCAAATGTTCTATATGATTTTCTATGTGTTTCCATTTTGGCAAGACAACTGTGATTGTAATACATGTTGATGCTGTAAGAGCCGTGTCTGCCTCCAGAAAAGATTTCCTGCATGACAACAACAGCAACGGTGGAAACCATCTGGTATTTTTGTACATCTCCTCCTCAGACTTTGGTCACTGTGCACGTCTTGCACAGTAATACATAGCAGAGTCCTCCTCTGTCAGACCAGATATCTTCAGATATGACATGCTTTTGGAATTGTCCTTTGTTACGGTAGCACGCCCGTTCATTCCTGTTGCATACCATGTGTTCCCAGTGTTTGTATCGATGTGTCCAATCCAAGTGAGAGGCCCTCCAGCCAGTTGACGAACCCAACTCAAACCATAGCTACCAAAATCATAGTCAACAGCTTTACATGAGATGCTGAGTGTTTCACCAGGCCCTTTCTGGACGGGAACCAAGGTGATGGACTCCAGACCCTGGCAGTTTAGACCTAAATCAGCAAAAGTAACAGAACAATGGTTAGCGTAAAGAAAAACATCTAAATAATGTTTCTTTAATGACAGTTCATTTGATGTAGTAGTGCTATTCAGGCCATATCATGCACTCACAGGCTATGGTGCTGAGTAGCAGTATCAGTGAGAGTGTGTCCTTCATCCTGTGGGTGTTGATGTGAACTCAGCTGCAGCTCACAGTTCTGCAGCTCCCCATAAGTACTGATGGACACCCAGCACTGAGTTTGCATAATCATGGCAGGTGGGTGGGGATGCTGTGAGTATGCTGTGGAGGGGCCACTTTGTGTCTGAATTTCACATTGACTGTATTTTCTGTTGCAATAACAACAAAAGTATTTTCGCCTTTTATTTTTTGAATCTTGATTTTAGATTCAATCTTGATTAGGCACATATAATGAATTTGTCTGCATCACATCAATTTGCTTGGCCTACATGTCAGTTGCAGTTATTTCAAGCAGGATCTAAATCATTAGATTACTCATCCAATTGTAATATAACTTGGTCTGTTAACAAACATTTTTATGAACATTTGAGGTCACAATGCAACATCTGAGTTACACCGTTTCCATGAGACCAGACCATCGTAACCCAGACCAGTGGCGCCGGCAGGCGTAATCCTGTACGCACTGTGCGTACAATTTTTTCACGGCTTTATTTGTGAAATCATTCAATATTAGCCTACAACAATAAAAAAAAACTTGTGTGACATCTAGCCTATTGACTCATGTGCAATCTGAATATTGGTATTATTCCGAATAAAACCGGAAAATGGTGTATATGGAAACCATAGACTATAAAATATGAAAACGTAGCATTGTCATGACATGATAACGATTGACCTGTGGCGGTTTTCGGGCGTGGCTTTGGATGGGTCAATTCTGGCGCTTAAAAAGACAACGTTCCATTAATTCATAGGCTACATCATTCAGTCATGAAAAGAAAACAACAGCAGCAGCTTAATATTTTTCAGGCATTTAACCGTAACATTAAAAGACTTAAGCCTACTGTTCTTAGCAGTGATGCTGACACTGACAGCAGTGAGAGATTGTCCTCCACGGTCACGGTCTACACATGTTTAAAATGTTGAATTGTTTGCTTACCTCTGTAGGCTTATTTTAAAAAAATAAAACACTGTTTGGAACAGGGATTCAGTTAATGCATAGAGCAGAGGTTCTCAACCTTTTTGGGGCTAAGGTACGTCATGACGAGTCGGGTTGGTGCGGGTGTTAAAAGTCCTTGACTGTGTGTAGGCCTACAGTATGCCTATCATCTAAAAGTTTGGGACAAAACAGCAGTGCAATGTATTTAGAGTGTTGTGAGCAAATCCTTATTGTTAGTAAGTTACCATAACTATATTTTTCTCTATCGCAAATCGTGACATAAACTCATTGGTTTATTTTTTCTTGTCTGTCCCTTTTTCGTGGGTTGGTCCCCGGGGACGAAACAAAATTTATAGAAGTTATAATGCGCATAAGGTATGTTCACCTAATTTGAGTCAGAGCCGCTTTCTTTGTAAAGGTAGGCCTATTTCTGTCCCTTCCAAACTGTGTTAAAATAGTGTGTTTAGCAACCAGAATTTTTTAAAAATCCCGGGAGAGAAATCTCCCTCATCCCAGAAGTTTTAAAAAGCGTGAAACACCCCTATAAGCCCACGTAACCTACAGCCAGTGTTGTAAAAGTTAGACGCTTCATGCAGTAGGCTTGGATGACATGGGTAGGTTGATGTGATTAAGAGGGGCTTTCTGTTCCAGTTTATGTAATGGTATTTCTTAGGCTCAATAAGGAGAGGCTAGCCTACATTTACCAAAAGCGCAAATTTGGTAAATAAGGTCGGGTATCTTTTTTTTTTTTTTTTGAGGGGGGGGGGGGGGGTTATGCTGTCCATAAAAAGTATACCAAAACCCCACATACCAAGGAGGGCAGGGGGGAATTATCCATAACTGGATGGGTGGTTAATGTGTTCAGAATTCAGACACTCCCCTCCATGGGCGTAGGTTTGGGACGCTAGGTAGGCTACTAGTCCCCATCAATATTTTGAGATGACAAAATTGTCCCCACCAATATTTTAGCAAACTCCTTTGTACTTTTTGGACCGATTCCGACGGCCAGGACAACAGTAAAAGAAAACACTGTAATTTGACTGGCTGAAACAGAAGGCGGGTTATTCGCCTTATTCACCCGGAGGCCAGAACGAGGCTACAGGGTACACTTGCCATTACACCTCAGTCCAGCAGATGATGGTGGTCATTTTGAATGATGTTCTGCATGTGGGGCATTATGTATTCTTATAACATGTTGCTTGCATCACATTCAAAATGACCATATATGTTCTATTAATTTGTGATTTTCAACATTTGATATGTTGTGTTTATTTGCATTTTACACAACGTCCCATATATATATACAGCTCTGGAAAAAGAGAGAGCCACTCCACACACTGACATTCAAATGAGTTGACGGTCATATTCAAATTTGCAGTACAATATATGCTATATTAGTTAATTGACCGTACACCATTAAGCTTTTAAATCTTTAAGCTTAATGTTTCTAAATAACACATTGAAAAAGCAAGTCTACTCTCTATATGTTATTATATACAGTAGCCTAGAGGCCAAAAGTTTGGACACACCTTCTCATTCAATGTGTTTCCTTTATTTTCATGACTATTTACATTGTAGATGTATCAAAACTATTATTATGACCGCCGCTAGCGAAGCTAGCGAAGCGGTCATATAATGATTGTCAAAGTTTTTTTTTTTTGTTTTTTTTTCGTCATCTACTTCCTGAATTTTTGGTCAACGATACCCGGGACACCGAAACACCGGTGCACATGAAATTTGGTGGGTATGTAGCCCCACTAGACTTTTACGGAAAAATTTTGTTTCGTCCCCGGGGGCCACCCCCCCCCCCCCCCCCCCTGTGCTGGGCCCCCCAACCGCAAAAAAAGCAGTTTTTCCTAAATAACTACCTGAACCGTGGCACTGAGGATGAAGAATCTTTTATGGTATGTTGGTCTCAAGGGCCAAGATCAACCTGGCCCATAATCACTCATTTGTGATTTGCACCCCCCGGTAAAAAATGAAAATGCAATATTATTCTGCTTTAATCGCCCCTATCTTCAGTTAAGATGTTCAGAACTGCACCAAATTTTATGTGTATGAATGACTTGATATTCTCTGGGGGTATGCCAAGTTTCGTAGAATTTCATCCATGGGGGGGTCTAAAAAAAATTAGGTTATGTGTACATTTAGTGACTGTACACTCATTGGCCTGTAGATGGCGGTGCACACATATACACATGCACACACACACAGGCACCCACATACTATCGGTATTAGAATGGCCGATGCATAATTACAAATTCAGTAGGATTAAAAGAAAGCCAAATATTCATCATCATCATCATGGCTGCATTTCCAGTATTGGCGATAAGTAGTTGTTTGTCCACTAGATGGCGCATCGTTGCAGTGAGACGTAATTTTGTTAGTTAAAAGTGGGTTGGAAAAACAATGGACGCTTCCTACAAGGACTGTAGTTTACCGCAGAGAACGTCTAATAAGGATAGGATGATGTTCACATGAAATGTAATTCCCATTTCTTCTTGAAGCCGAAATAAATCTGAGGATGTTTATCGGACATGCTTGGTTTTTACTGCAGGTACGTTAATCTTATAACAGCATTTCGTTTCAGACTACTGTTACTTAATTTGTGCATTAACAATAACGTTTCAGACTACTGTTACTTAATTTGTGCATTGACAATAAAGTATCACATGAACTAAAGATGACTGAAATCTTATGTAGAAGAAGAAACATTCACAAAAAATCCATCCATCCAAAAATGACCTTGTTTTTGATAGCTGTTGAAAACGGCATGGAACTGACAGAGATGTTTTTGTTTATAAATAAATAAATAAATAAATAACATTATGCTGATACCTTTTGCTTTTCCCAAATACAATGTAGCCTACAGGTGTAAGTGACCTTTCATCAATCCAGTTGCAATGGATGAACTGTGATGAACTGCCCTACTTGTGATTGTTTAGAGATTTTAAAGGTTTTATAACAATGCTACATCTTCTTTGGCTATTCTACAATCTATTCACCTTTTCAGCACCAGTAGGCTACTTTCTGTGCAGCCGCACACACACACTCAGGCATGCCAAACAAGCATACACAAAAGTTTCAAGAGTGGGGGATGGAGTAAAAGATGGAGACAAATTGAAGTGTGATTTATTTTCGCGGAACGGATGTACAGGACTGAGCGGCAATCATATTTTGTACCGCTATGTGGTACATCTAGTTGAATTATGTACTTAACAAAAAAGTGTGAAATAACTGAAAACATGCCTTATATTCTAGTTTCTTCAAAGTTGCTATTTTTTTTATTTAATACCATATTCAGCAAGCCATATTTTGACAAATATTCATCTGTGGGCCAAATAACTTTGTATTCATTCATAGATTTGATGCCTTCAGTGATAATCTACAATGTAAATAGTCATGAAAATAAAGAAAACACATTAAAATGAGAAGGTGTGTCCAAACTTTTGGCCTGTACTGTATATTATATATTATGTTATGTATTGTATTACTCTTTAATTTTACATCACATTTTAATGGTATTTCATCTTTAACTTTCAACTTTCGGCCTAACAGCATATTTGACACTCATTACTGACATTCTTGTATGGAAATATACCAGAGATAGATAGATAGATAGATAGATAGATAGATAGATAGATAGATAGATAGATAGATAGATAGATAAATTCAAGAAAGGAGAAAGAAATACCCATGAACTGAATGTCATACACCCCAAAATAATATATAATTAATATAATATTTTTATAATTGTCATTTTATGTTTATGGTTAATAATCAACAGGTGCACATGGGTCCCTCGGCCATGTCTCTCAGTCAAGGGGTTCTCTCAAGACCTCTGAACTATGATGATAATACTATGTTTGTGAAGCTCAATTCAAAACTGATTAATAAATCAAAGGCTTAAGTGCACTACTAATCTAGACTCACATTTGTTAATTGTATTTTCAGACACTGCATTTAGTCAATCACTTCTATTGACCTGAAGAAAAGTATAGCAACCTGGTAGCTGTATTTTTTGTTTTTTGGTATTTGACTCTTTGTTTTTACAGTTCAGAGTTTTGCTCAATTTTAGCTCCCAATCCCAGAAATGAAAATGAACATCTTGTAGGAACAAGGTTCAAAGACTACCTCACCCTTGTGCATTGTGCATAAATTATACAATGCATGTTTCTAGTGTGGTGCAAAAATAAGCACAGAGCTTTTGAAACTGCTGCCTCTCTACAGGCACGGTGAGAGAACATGTGGTTAATGTGCATCAGACACTAAGCCCGCACTTACTGGAAAGAAAGAGTAGCAGTTTAACCACAGTTGATGGTGTGTGCTTTGTATCTACATTAGTATTTGTGGGTAAAGGATGTATGCAGAAGAGCAAAACATGAGCACCTAATCTTACTTGAACTCAACTGAATAACTGACAAAAGCAGAAAGTTTTCTTCTCTGTCACCCACAGAGCAAACACCTGTAAATGGAGTTCATATTATTGTATGTGGGGAAATACTGTAGATGTTTACAGACTGATAAAGCAAAGGTATAATAATAATGCATACTCAAATACACAATATGGAATACACATAACAACATAATTGTTAAAATATGGAAAATATTATGACAGCATGCATTATTTTCCAAAGGTGGTGTTGTGTCAAAATGATTGCCCACCAATAGAATAAAAAATAAGACTCTAACATCCACATAGTGCATGAGCTCTATACTGCAGGTATGGCTACCAGGAGAGCAGTGGGGGCTTTGAAATGAAAGTCACACAGTATTTATCAAGGGCGTAGGTTTGGTCTCAGCTTTGGTAGGGACACATCCACAACTCCTGTTGTCACGATACCAACATTATTGTTTCAATACCAATAGCAAGTGAAGAATCTCGATTTCGATACTATTGCGATTTTTTAAAATTTGATTTGGTTTGTGTGATTTGTGAGATCATTCACATCAGTGGCAATCATAGAATTTGATTGACCCTCCACACACACACACACACACACACACACACATAGAAAGTGATGGTTGTCATAGGTTTCTTTTTCATATTTTGTCATTCATATAAACTATAAATTTATATTGATAATTATTTATAGTATTTTATGATCTACATGATTACTAATAGCTAAACATATTTAGTAATTTGATTACATTATATTAATATTTAAATTATTAGGCTACACTTGTCTATATCATCACATTTGGTGTGTAAATCTAATTGAGTGCCTGTCACTTTAAGAGGAACGTGAATGCTGAAAAATAGTTTCGCAAGTGCAAGGATATGTGGATTCAATTCAGCATGTTTGCTATGTCATTAGATAAAATAAATGTAAAAAAAACTAACAAGTCAAAGAAAATCTTTCTGGGATGAGATCATAGAACAGATAAGTGTCTCGCAATGTTCATTTCTATGGAGTATGGAAATGCACCAGTTTTATCTTTTATTTCTTTGCATTGTGCAGGCTATATTCACAAATACATTAGCCTACATAAACAGAATATAGAAACAGGAAAATGTCTCGGATCCATTGTTTATTGCGACTGCAAGATTGGTAGCCCAATTAGCCTAACAGTCAGTGATGGTGACTTATAGCCTATGTGACTGTCCGTGCGACACACCCTTATTCAACATGACTCCTAATTTTGGTTGAAAGATTACAGAAGCTAGCTTAGCTGTGACAATATCCTGGGTAATATCCTAACAGCTAATGCTATTTTACACAATAAAATACGAAAGCCTAAGCCTGGTCACCAGTTGCCAGTTTGTATGGCTAATTATTTTGCCTATGTAATAGGGTGATACATAGGAAGGGCCAAGGGGCCAATCACAGTAGCCCGACTACGCCACCCTGAGGCCTAGTGCATCAGGGAATCTTTAAGAGATCGTACCTCTAAACAGACACAGCTCGTAGGTTCAAATATTACACAAGGGACATGAATTCCAGCAAAGCAAAAGATTTATTAATACACAAAAGTTGGGAAGTGGAGATCTGAGGGTGGCAACTATGGACGTCCACACAAATGTTTTACATGCAAGCATTAAGAAAAGCTTACCTATTACACAGCAAAGGCACACTGCAAAGCGATAAGCAATACACAAAACCACACCACACGTATGCTCAGAGTAGCCCCCCTCAGAGCCACCTCCCTACTAAATAAACATAAAAGTTACAAACAGAAGGACAAGACAGGCAACACAAAAACCAAACATAAAATAACCAAAGCAAAACCAAGACAAGACAAGACAGCAGCACGACCCATGTTCCCCATCAGCATGACTGTGCTGCCTAAAAGAACAGAACACAGAAGATTAAACAAACACACCACAATATACATAACATAAAACCACAAATGTTTAGGGGGAGACAGCATACCTGACGGTAGCAGACAGGGGCTACACCAGTGGAGTCTACATTGCTGGCTGCTGCCCCTCTTAAGTAGCACTCCACTGGTGCCAGATTGATCAAATGCCTATGTGCCCCCCCCTTCATTAGTACTTGCAGGTGCTATGGGGAAATAGCAGGCAGAGAAGGTCTACCTGCTACAATCTAGACTGCAATAAAAAAGCTTTGTATTTTGGGGTGGCAAAGCTGATCTACAAACCACAAAAAGAGGCAAACATGTACATGCTGAAGGGCAAAGGGAATATCACAATGTTTTACTCTGGCCTTTTTTGGGATAGGCTATGTATTGGCAGACAGCCCTAACTTACCGTTGTCGTTGACACACCCGCTCGCTTGACTGCCGGTGCAAACAAGTACAGTAGCCTTTGACACTCTCAATGCGTGTAGGCCTACTGTAGCGTGCATGTCAGATAACCCTTCCCCCTCCCCCTCTGTTTTTCAGCAAATCATATGACGACGTTTCTTGTAGCCTACTGTTGTGCTGGCTGTCGGAATGATCAGCAGCACAAATAAGTTCGCTAAAATATTGGTGGGGACAATTTTGTCATCTTAAAATACTGATTAGGACTAGTCCTTAGCGTCCCACCCTAAATCTACGCCCATGGTATTTATACATGGTAGGTGGGCGCTTTTGCATTCAGGTGTCTATTTTGGAATAATCCGGGACATAGGGGACATAGTTCATGTCATACATCTAGCATTTTAAACAACAAACTGCTGCCTTATAGACCACTAAAACACGCCATGCATATGTTTACACTAATCACACTCAACATGAGAAGCAAATACAATTGGGTAACTTGAATAATGTTCCAATCAAATTAATGCATAACAATAATATAATATATACCGTTGTTTCACACCTCCCCCTATTCACTCTAACTCAGTTGTAAGAGTGTAATACACATACATGGGCACTGTGCTTACTTCCAGACTGAAGCTAGTTAGGCAGTATGCTGTGGTTTGTAATGCAACAGTTAGAGACTATTTTGACACTCTAAGGTTATTTGAGGATGTCAGGTCCTTAGTGGCACTTGTTGTTTCTGAATGAACAGCTGTTATGCTACTATGGGCCATCACTGCCCTCTGATGGTTATGTGTATGATTGCTCATTATAAGATAGTGACAATGTTTTTGTACATCTCCACTCAGTGTTTGTTTCACTGTGCTTCTCTTGCACAGTAATACACAGCAGAGTCCTCTGCCCTCAGACCAGACAGTTTCAGATACACCATGCTGTTGGGGTTGGTTCTGGTGATTTCTATGCGTCCCTCAACCATTTGGGAATAAATGTTTTTACTTGCATCGTACCAAATAGCACCCATCCACTCCAGTGCTTTCCCAGCAGGCTGTCTGATCCAGTGCATGTCATAATCCCCAAAAGTAAACCCAGATCCTTTACAGGAGAAACTGAGAGTGTCACCGAGTTTCCTCAGTACTGCACTGGAGGGAATAGACTCCAGACTTTGGCTTTTCACTGCTGCTGAACAAAGAAAAGAGGCAAATTGTCAGACTACATCTCTAGTACCAATCTGAAAAGGGATTTGATATTCACAGGCACTCACATGCTATGGTGCTGAGTAGCAGCATCAGTGAGAGTGTGTCCTTCATCCTGTGGGTGTTGATGTGAACTCAGCTGCAGCTCACAGTTCTGCAGCTCCCCATAAGTACTGATGGACATCCAGCACTGAGTTTGCATAACCATGGCAGCAAGCAGGAGGTCATGCAAGAGCGTATGATGTCATTTATCTCCACATACAGAATGTCTTCGGCATCTATTAGTTTGTTTCATTCTTTCTTTTGCTGGTTGGTTAGTGTCAGCTAACAGAAATACCTTTGTGGAGTCTTAATGTATACTGAATTTTGTAAACCTAGCATGGCAAATTAATTATTCCAACTAAGTTGTGGCAGTCCTTATTGTGAAAAGATACCCGAGTGGTCCCGAGTAAGACTAAGCCTAATGAATACTGGTTATGTGCTATCTATTGTCTCAGAGATGCACAAGTTTGTCTATTTAAGTATGGAAACACAGAATGTTCTGCTGTAACTCAACACCTTATTTATTTTAATAAAAAATATTATACATTAATATTGCTCACTTGAGGAAAACAATGTCCACAAGTGTACTGGGAGGTTGTCTTCATTTATTCAAATACTGCTCAGATCATAGATCCCTCTGGCACGTTAACTCGTTGCTTTCTTCTCTCTCACTTCAGTTTTGTTTTCTCTCTTTTTAAGTAGTTTGTACTGAATTAAGCCTCTGATTGTATATTATCTTAGTCACCTACTGCTGAAGAAATGCAACAGCATGACTAAATACATTAATAAACTGGCTACAGCATCTTGGTTGGGACATAAATGAAACAAATCATGGGGGATATACCACAAATGTACTGTTATAAATATTATATCTAACCATATTTTCAATATACAGTATGAAGCTGTTTTAATAAGACACACTTTTATTAAACTCATTCTGGCATTAAAGTAATATTACTGATTACTAGGAGAGTTTTTGTCAGTGTAAGTGCTTGTTTTCTGTCACAGTGAGTCTCGGGCACAGTAGTACACAGCTGTGTCTCCA
Organism: Alosa sapidissima; assembly: GCF_018492685.1. NCBI lineage: Eukaryota > Metazoa > Chordata > Actinopteri > Clupeiformes > Clupeidae > Alosa > Alosa sapidissima. Next base: position 15,462,069 of record NC_055959.1, on the reverse strand, counting down.
GCCTGTAGATTCTGGCCCTGTAGAGTCACTGTGTTACTGGACGTGTCTCTGGAGACACTGAACTTGTTCTTCAGGGCATTGTTTTCATTTTTATTTCCATTGTAGTAAAGTACGTTGATCCACTCTAGAGGTTTCCCTGCTGCGTGACGGATCCAGGCTGTTCCATAGTAGCTGCTATCTGTAATGGATGCTCCAGTCACTTTGCAGGTAACAGTCAGAGACTCTCCTGGCTTTACCATGATGGAGCTGGGCTGAGTGTGTTCAATAGCACAATCTACCCCTGAAAACAAAACAGAACCCAACATTTTAATAAAACACATAAAAATACAAGTTATGTTCAAAGTACTTATGTTCAAAGAATAAGTCATTAGACCCACATGTCACCACCAGTATAAGCATCAGGAAACATGTTTGTGTTGAGGAGGCTGATGTGAGTGGCATGGCTCGGGCGTGCTCCATGATCTGATGAAGAAATGAAAGTCACACAGAGTATTTATACATGGAAGATGGAAGGTGGAATTTGCATTCAGATGTACTGCATATACATTTTATTGTCTGTAAAAGGTATTGGTGTTATGGGTCATGGAAAAGACGTACTATTGTGTTATACCTCCCCCTACTGACTAAAAGAGTTGTGTTTTTATGTAACAACACAAAATATACACAGGATTGGTACTGAAGCACAAGAATGAAACTATTTCATGGGTCTGAAAAAAATCATACACATTATAATTTGATGCCATACTATTTGGACTGGGTACTAAATGTGATACCTATTACATGTTTATCTGCGTTGAACTAATCCATGGGTTTAATGTGATTCGCTGTGGTAATGCATTCACATCTATAACTATATGTACCGCATAGCGGTACAAAATATGACCGCTGCTCAGTCCTGTACATCCGTTCCGCAAAAATAAATCACACTAATCAATTTGTCTCCATCTTTTACTCGTATTTACTCCATCCCCCAAACTTTTGTGTATGCTTGTTTGGCATGCCTGTGTGTGTGTGTGTGTGGCTGCAGAGAAAGTAGCCTACTGGTGCTGAAAAGGTGAATAGATTGTAGAATAGCCAAAGAAGTTGTAGCATTGTTATAAAACCTTTAAAATCTCTAAATAATCACAAGTAGGGCCGTTCATCACAGTTCATCCATTGCAACTGGATTGATGAAAGGTCACTTACACCTGTAGGCTACATTGTATTTGGGAAAAGCAAAAGATATCAGCATAATGTTATATTTTTATTTATTTATTTATTTATTTATTTATTTATTTATTTATTAACTCATTGAATGCCAAGCTGTTTTCGGGAGCTTTGTCCTAGAGTGCCAACAATCTAGACCATTGTTGATGATTTTTGTACAGCCACAGCATATTCTGTGTTATAGCTATGAACACATACAATGGCTCGTTTAAAAGGTGAGACTTTAACCTCTCGGTGGGTGCAAACCGTGAATTTCTACACGCCTCTGTTCCTGAGAAATCCCAAGCTAAACAGTGGCTAGTTTTCATCAAAATCGCTGTTTTTTTTCTAGAAATGGAGATATAGCGTCTTTCATGAAATATGAAGTGTTGCCTGTTACTTACTTGTGTAAACTCATCAAATTACAATGTTCTCCTCTTTGCAAACGTAGGCATATGGTGACAGATTAATTTAATAATGTTGCAAAGATACTGCATCAATCCGTAGGCCTATGTTTCATTAGACTAGGCTATTTGTTTTGCCTTACTCTTTATTCATTTAGGCTAGGCCTTTTTATTCAGTTATTCATCATCTTCCATCCTTCGCACTACTTGTGTAGCACACACATTCTCAGACCTGTCACTCATCATCGTAAGGGAGGTGTTTGGAATCATTCCCGTGTTACAATCATCGGCCAATCAAGGGGGTCACTTCAGTCAAGCTCGTGCATGAGTAATGACGTCATCCATAGCAACGAAGACTCACTCTTAGTTTAGGAGTTGTCATTTTTCCTTACTAAGAGTAGGTCTGAAAGGCTTTGTGAATAACTTTTAAGAGAAAACTCCTAGCTAAAATCTTTTAGTGTGATTTAGGAGTACTCCTAGTGGTAAGATAAAAGGCTTTGTGAATACGGCCCCAGATAAAAATGTCCAGATTGTGCGTTTTCATGAGTTTTCGATCGTCATATATTTAATTTCCATTCATCACAGAGTTCCCAAAATCACATATAAGGTGTGTTAGAGTGTCTAGTTACGTAATTTTCAAAAAAAGCTAAAAACGTAGGCTAATAACGTTTTTGGCACTCAACGCATGGGAAGGGCACTCAATGAGTTAATAAACAAAAACATCTCTGTCAGTTCCATGCCGTTTTCAACAGCTATCAAAAACAAAGGTCATTTTTGGATGGATGGATTTTTTGTGAATGTTTCTTCTACTACATAAGATTTTAGTCATCTTTAGTTCATGTGATACTTTATTGTCAATGCACAAATTAAGTAACAGTAGTCTGAAACGTTATTGTTAATGCACAAATTAAGTAACAGTAGTCTGAAACGAAATGCTGTTATAAGATTAACGTACCTGCAGTAAAAACCAAGCATGTCCGATAAACATCCTCAGATTTATTTCGGCTTCAAGAAGAAATAGGAATTACATTTCATGTGAACATCATCCTATCCTTATTAGACGTTCTCTGCGGTAAACTACAGTCCTTGTAGGAAGCGTCCATTGTTTTTCCAACCCACTTTTAACTAACAAAATTACGTCTCACTGCAACGATGCGCCATCTAGTGGACAAACAACTACTTATCGCCAATACTGGAAATGCAGCCATGATGATGATGATGAATATTTGGCTTTCTTTTAATCCTACTGAATTTGTAATTATGCATCGGCCGTTCTAATACCGATAGTATGTGGGTGCCTGTGTGTGTGTGCATGTGTATATGTGTGCACCGCCATCTACAGGCCAATGAGTGTACATGTTTTACATCTAACCAGTGGTGCAAATAACTGACATGTCCAAATTTGCCTTGATGAAATGCGTCGCTAGACTGTTCATACACATTTTAACGGGCCAAAGTTGAAGAGCTGTTGTCCGTTATTGTTCGTGCAAATATAGGCTGATTCATGTTCCCTTGCATTGTGTAACTGAGGTCCATGGCCTGTCTGGCTTTCACCAGACCAAGCTCAATCTTTTAAGAAATCAAAAAATAAATAGCGGACAGATAAGACTGGGTTCACCCAGCCTAGTCCATAGGCGCCCGATATTGTTTAATTTTCCGATTGAGATATCCACGCTCTGGCTATTCTAAATGCAAAAATGCATCAGGGAGTTATGACAAAACTGTAACTAACAAACTAGATCCTAATAGAAAGCTGTTAGCTTCCCTAAGCTACAGGTTGGCCTATAAGGTAGGCCTATTTACAACATAAATTGTAAATAGGCTATGCTGGCGACACAAATAAAATCTCCTTTGGAAACCAATGGCTTACGCCTTACAGTATCAAGCGGACTTAAACTGCCATATCGTGGCGAAAAGTTGTAATAAAATTCACGTAGCTCCATGAGTCAAGGAAAGCGCGAATGAAGTAGCCACTTAATGGGACCCACTACACAGTAGCTTAAGGTATGTTGCTAAAGCAGCCATAATGAAATGAAGGTGTCATTGTTTGGATACTTCACACACACGTGCTTTTTAATCTCACAGACTACAACTACCAAGCTGGAATCAAAGCACATCGATTCCCCTCTCACACCCTGCACGCACTTAAAACAAATAAACAGACGTCTCAGTCTCACGCATGTATAGGCAAAACTGTATCAGACCGGTGTAACGTTGGTAAATCTTCCATTGCACAGAATGATTTTTGTAGCACGTGCAACAAATGACAGTCGAAAGATACAATTACAGTGCCGCATTTATAGTTTTCTACAAATGCAATCAAATTGGCCTCCATCACTCAACCAACGCTAACGGTAACATTATTGTACCTAGGTCCTTATTGATATTATAAGATTAACGTACCTGCAGTAAAGACCAAGCATGTCCGATAAACATTCTCAGATTTATTTCGGCTTCAAAAAGAAATGGGAATTACATTTCATGTGAACATCGTTCTATCCTTATTAGATGTTCTCTGCGGTAAACTACAGTCCTTGTAGGAAGCGTCCATTGTTTTTCCAACCCACTTTTAACTTCCAGCATTTTCATTTTTTACCGGGGGGCTGCAAATCACAAATGAGTGATTATGGGCCAGGTTGATGTGGGCCCTTGAGACCAACATACCATAAAAGATTCTTCATCCTCAGTGCCACAGTTCAGGTAGGTATTTAGGAAAAAATGCTTTTTCCTAATTTGCGGTTCGGGGGGCCCAGCACACGGGGGGGGGGGGGGGGAGTGGCCCCCGGGGACGAAACAAAATTTTTCCGTAAAAGTATAGTGGGGCTACATACCCACCAAATTTCATGTGCACCGGTGTTTCGGTGTCCCGGGTATCGTTGACCAAAAATTCAGGAAGTAGATGACGGAAAAAAAAAAAAAAAACTTTGACAATCATTATATGACCGCTTCGCTAGCGGCGGTCATAATAATCACATGCAGTAAGAAAAAATAAATTAATTTGTCAAATGTTCTATATGATTTTCTATGTGTTTCCATTTTGGCAAGACAACTGTGATTGTAATACATGTTGATGCTGTAAGAGCCGTGTCTGCTGTCGTGGAAAAAATCACTAACTTTTAACTCTAACTTAGCACTCTGAACAAAAAACCAGCGGAGAATGGTCTGAGATGAGAAGTGGCCGTTGTGGCCTTTTATTCACAAGTCCTCCTGGTACAGCTCTGAAAAATGCACAGAGACTAAGTGTCGCCAGGCAGGAGTTGCGAATGATGGATGTCCTCTGCAGCGGAGACCCACGACCCAGGCCTTGGGGAGAAGGTGCGCACGTTCTGAGGATTTTCCTCTTGGGGAAAGTTTTGTAAGTTATCAAAACACCTCCTTTTTTTCATATGGCCAACCCTGGCCGGGCGTCTGCCCCCTATGTAAATGGAAGACCCCCTTGTAGCCAATCAGTATACACTCAATAAATTATATTGGTGGATGAGCTCACCAAACTGTCACAAATATTATTAAATAATTTGCAGTAGGCCTGTGTCGTGTCTGCGCATGTGCACAACACCATCCTTCGACTTCCGCCTGACAACACATGGGATCTTCATGAAAATTCACCACATAATTCCCCCCTTCGAGGCTTGCAAAAGTCTCGCCGAAGGTAATCAGGTTTTTTTTTTTTTTTTTTTTTTTTTTTTTTAAACATAAAATATAAGGCAGTGCATAATGAATATTAAGGCATTGCATAATGAATATTAAGGCATTGCATAATGAATATAAGATAATGAATATAAGGCCTCACATAATGAATATAAGATAATGAATATAAGGCATCACATAATGAATATAAGATAATGAATATAAGGCATCACATAATGAATATATTCCCCCCTTCGAGGCTTGCAAAAGACTCGCCGAAGGTAATCATTTTTTTTTTTTTTTTTTTTTTTTTTTTTTTTTTTTTTTTTTACATAAAATATACGGCTTTGCAATCCCTATACCTGTGGATTGCAAGGTAAGTGCAGGAATACAAATTGATGCTATAGATTGACATAAGTTCCAAGGGTACCCAAAACAAACAACACAATGCATTAATAATGTGCATATTGGTGAGTCAAATATAGCAGCAATTGATAAATGATACTATTTACCAACATATAATATGGCCGGGCTCCGAGACGGTTCCTGCCCTAAAGTGATATTCACAGATGTAACTCCACTCGCCCTACCGAGAGACCATCACTATTGAAAGATGAACCATAACCTACATCTCCATGAGAGAAGGAGCCCACACTATCCAATGTGACAAACCACGGTTGAAGCATAACAAATCACAAATTACAAAAAATACTAAAACCTATTATGTTCTTGTACCATAAGTAAATATAATTACAAATTGTACTAAAATATTACTAAAATCCTATTATGTTCTTGTATCATAAGTAAATGTGTATATTTATATGTGATGTGGTTATAGTCCTTAGTTTTATAGAGGACATACTAAAAGGTGATTAGATATAGTCTAATATGCCTTCCATGCTCTGTCCTCCCAGTCATTATGGTTCAAATGAGACCTTTTCCAGTTTTAGTACTGCGTGTACAGCTCTGCATCCTCTGATTCCATTGTCATAGTCCTGTAGACTCACATGAATACTGTTGTTACACGTGAACAACACATAGACTCTGAGATCAGTGCTCAGATGGGAAGAGGCTTCAGGCCGCTTTGAAACCAAACTTCCCTGGCTAGCAGCCATCCAGAACCTGTGGCGGCAACCCCCCTGCCTTAGGTCGTCCCAATGCAGGCCAAACAAAAAGGATCATACCCGTTATAGGGCCGAGTTGCCTTAGTCAACACAGTGTCTGTATTCCGATGATGTATGAGAGGTGCAGAACATCTCCAAATTTAGACTCGGAAAACTGAGCATGTGGCACAATAATATATATATATACTAAATTTTGCAAGCGAGTCTATCCAACAATTGTGGATGGTTGTGCCTGTGAGGGCTAGTCCTCCAAAAAACTAAGTTCCTGCTATGACTATATGATTGAATGAAAAACATGCATGTGAGTAAATATGAGTAACATAAAGAATTTTGTGAGTAATAATAATTATATATATGGTTAATAGAAATCATACATGTAAATGTAACCTTCCACTCATCCCTACACATTTCTAGGCTTCTTGCAGAATTGTGTCGTCCATACTGCCTATAGCGTATCAATAATAGATTATTAATTAATAAGATTATTATATTAATATTATTTTCCTAGCTATCACATCATATCCTCATCAATGTGATATGTGGGCCACCCAGCTTCACATGGTACCGTATCATTTATCATCTTTGCACTAACAGTCATAAGTTTCTTGAATAGTTTGACCTTTTTATGTTGATGGTGGTAGAAATTCATTATGTGGTAGAAATTCATTACATACATATTTTATGTCCTGTGTGATGAAGTCCATTGTGTTTGCAAAAACCTCCTGCATTTCCATGTACTCACACTGACCCATCTGTTCCCCAACTACCTCTTCTTCTTCATTTAACACGATAAATTGCTTAGACACAGTGTCTGAACAGTACTGTCCGACACACGGCAATAGGCAACAACAGATCACACACAGCAAAATTAGTCCAATAAAAAACTTGAAAAAGAAGTTGGCAATTGTGGATCCAATTGATCCAAGTCCATTGAACATCCAATCAGTAAGTGAACCCCAGCCTAGAAGACCTGAAAATATTGTTGGGCTCTTTCCAGCATTATCATGTGCTTCCTTCTTAAGCCCCTTAAGCTTATCCATGGCCCTTGTGAAAGCTCCGTCGGGGGCTGTGTGTCCTGGAATGTAGGTACAACAACTATCTCCAATAATTTGGCAGACCCCTCCTTCCTTGGCAGTTAAGTAATCCAAAATCATGCGATTCTCTAATGCCATTTTGGAAGTGGCATTCAACTGCTGTGCCAAAGCTCCCAATGCTTCAATGGAGTAGTTCATGAACTTTAATTGGTTGTAGTATATTACGTTAATCCAGGCTGCATTCTTTAAGATTCCCACTATAGGAACGAAAGATTCAAATGCTGTTATCACTTCGTCACGCACCTTGAATTCATCTGGGACTCCTTCTGGATTTCCATGGGAGTCTAATGCTACTCCATCCGACAATTTGGTATCACGTGTTTTCCTTCGTTGAAATGGGGTACGTACAGTTGAGAGGGCACCTTCCTTGTTCGTGAAGTCCATTGGAATAATTTGAGTACGCTGGGCCACAACTACCAGGGCGCATCTCCCCACCCAGTTCTTAGGAAGGGAGTTCTGTACGCCCCACTCTCTGCCACATGCCCACCACACATCTGTGATTGGAATGTCTTGTGGGTAAAAGTTTAAATATTGATCTACCAAGTGTCCTGATCCAAAATGAAGGAAGGGTTGGGGGTTAGCTACTGTGTCCTCCTGCCAGGAGGGGATTGGATCCAGGAAAGTGTAAATCCAAGTTCGCATACATGGTCCTTCAAAAATGCCCACCTCCGTTTGCTTCACAGCACGCTTGCCTCCCCTTGCTTTGACTGAAAAACACTCATATTTTCCTTTTTCCTCAACAGCATAATCAGTAATGGTTGCTGGTTCAGTTCGTGTCCATAAGTCAGGAAATGTAATTGTGCATTGCTCTGTGCCAGTTGTTTCTGAAGTTGCAGTGATTATGAGAAGCCCTCGTCCATAGGAACTTCCCTGTCTCAATAAACACTCGATAGGCATTGGCCGGGTAATATTAGGTTTATGCCATTCTTCTAATTCTTTCACAGTCCATGGTGATGGCATGACCCACAACTTGGGCTTTGCAGCTGAACATATGTAGCAATTTCCTTCTGGGCGGAGTTTTTTCACTGTGTACTCTGCCCACTGTAGCCAGGTGTTGTCTTGCCACTGTCCTACAAGTGCTCTTCGTATTCTTTGTGTGACTCGGAGACTCGGTGGTGTAATCACTTCTGCGATGTGAGCTGTGGTTGTATATGTGTCAATGTCTCTAGTGGTGTTGTTTAGCTTGTGCATGCTCACAAACAGATTAACTGAATTCCTTTCATATGGTTTATCCGTTGTCAGCATCGTCATCGGAGGTCCAGTATTGGTCCATTTTCTCCAGGTCCTTCCAATCCAGTCCAGTATAGCTGTACCTGGGTCTTTGTTGTGTGGGGTGCGGCTGGGCTGCTGGAATGTTGTTGTGAAAGAGATGGCTAGGTTCTGGTTGCTGCCCCCCCCAGAGGATGTCACTGAGGATGATAGGGTCGATGGTGGTGTATTGGTCGAGGGAGTGAGGCCACCTCTGGATCTGCGTACTGCTCGTAGGGTCCGCAAAGGCCGTGCTGGGTTCCGATCCTTGTCCCGCTTCTTGGGTCTCGTGGGGTTGTTGTTCCTGCTGTTGCCGTTCATCACTGTATGACCCCTCCCTGGGTCGTTCTGCTGTTTCCTGGAACTCTGGGTCCCCCCTCTGGTCAGGCGTGGGCGTTGTGGGAGCTGATGTGCCTGCTGTGGATTCTGTCGGTTGGATCTCCTCACTGGGGAGACTGGCGGGGGTGGCTGAGTGGCTGGCAGGCTCACCCCTGCGTGAGCATCCTGGCTGGAATTGTTGGGTGGGTATGAATTCCCTTGGGACCTCTGGCTCTTTCGCATCAACACCTGCAGACACAGAGAGGGGAGAGAAAACACCAGACAGCCCAGGCACATCAGGACCAGTGCCAGGATTAGGAGTTGGCACCATCCTCCCTTCCGGACCCCCACTTTCATCTGGACTCCTCGTGCACTTCCCACCGTCATCACCCCCGCTGGGGAATGGGTGCGGCTGGGGAATGGAGGGTTGAGGAATGGAGGTCGGTGATTCTGACAGGGAGGGAGACATGGGGTGAGGCCTCTGGTTTCCTCCATCACCATCGTTCCCGGCAGCTTCTCCGCTGGATGTGGCTCTGAAACAAGAATTGAGATGATACCATACATTTGACCCTTCAACTCTTACTGCTGTTGGGGTGGCCTGGATCACCTTGAATGGTCCTGTTGCCCTAGCATCAAGGCATGACCTTTTAAACACCCGCAGATACACCAGGTCTCCACACTGAATTGGCCCTTCAGTCGACATCCTGTTCAACATTTCTTCACTCTTTTTTTGTTCACTAAAAATTTCTTGGTGCACGTGAGACAATTGTTTGATATAATTTCTGATTTCTTGTCTCAATCTTTCCAGGGATGGACCCTGACCCTCTGAACGGATCCGGGGAACAGGAAATGAGCGCCCGCACAAGATTTCAAATGGTGACAAATGTGTGCTGCGGTTTCTCTCACACCGCATTTTCATTAACGCAATGGGTAAAGCATCTAACCATTTCATACCTGTGGATGCGCAAATCTTTGAGATTTTATTCTTCAATGTTCCATTCACACGTTCCACAATTCCCTGGCTCTGTGGGCGATATACACATCCAAACCTTGTTCGGATGCGTAGTGCCTGTGCTACCCTCTCCCATATCTTAGCAGTAAATGCCTTACCATTATCACTGCTTATGGTATCAGGAATACCAAATCTGGGAAATACTTCTCTGGAGAGAAATCGAATTACTGTATTTTCATTTTGGCCCCGACTGGGGCAGGCCTCTACCCATCTAGTGTACCTGCACACCACTACAAGCATGTGGCGGTAGCCATTGACTACTTGAACCATGTCGACATAATCCATGACCAAGTGTTTAAATGGCCCTTCAGGAAGGGGAATGTGACCTAGAGGTCGCTGCCCCATTCCTTTCCTTATGTTGTACCTTGCACAGATGTCACAGTGTCGCAGAGCATGTGCTATGCGATCCTGTAGTGCCGGTGCCCAAAATCCATTTTCATAAATTTGTTGCTTTACTTCCCCTCTTGCACAGTGATCATGGCCATGAGCATCTTGAATAAGAAGGGCAAGCAAACCATCTGGGGCTACAGTAAGACCTTCATGATTTCTCCATATTCCATCGGGTCCTTGTTTAGCCCCCTTGTCTAGCCACGTCACTTTTTCCCAGTCAGAAGCGCGCTCCTGCATTAATTTAATGTCATCAATAGTGATATGGGGTTGTATTATGGTGACATTGACATTAGTACCATCCTCTAGGATACCTACTGGTGCTTGCATGACTTCGGTGCCTGTGGGGAGGTTAACCAACAGAGATAGTAATCCTTGGGGGTAACGGGGTTCGCAGGGGAGATTTCCACATATGATGCACTCCCCCCTTTGACACATAGCGCAACACAGAGGGTCATTATGATGCATGTGATCCTCATCAAACCACTGAGAACACCATTTGCACTCTTCAGGGGAGGAGAAAGGGCATGGTGTGGGGCACAGAGTGCACTGATCTAGCAACATGACATGTTGTTCACCTACACGAGGGGCCCTGTTTATTTTTCTTGCCTTGAGAGCGGCTTCTTTGGCAACTTCGTCTGCTTTGGTATTACCTAGTGAGACATGGTCTTGACCTCTGCTATGAGCCTTACATTTGCAAATAGCCAGCCGACGTGGTCGCATCATGGCTGCGAGCAGTAATTGAATTTGGTCGAGATGTTGTATAGGAGAGCCATCAGAACGTTTGAACCCCCGCTGCTTCCATTGTGCTCCATGAACGTGACATACATTGTGAGCGTACGCACTATCCGTGTAAATAGTAACATCCTGTCCTTCTGTTAGGGAGCATGCAGCGGTCAGTGCTTTTAATTCTGCCAATTGGGATGAACAAGGCTGGGTGCAGGGCTCACACATAACTGTCACGAGAGTATTAAAATTAGTCAGTTTAATAACACTAAACCCTGCATGTGTTTTGTTATCATAGTTATGACTAGACCCATCCACAAAATAAACTACTCCTTCCATCAAGGGTTCACTTGCTAGATCTGCTCTTAATTTTGAGAATGCCAAGGAATTTGCCACACATTCATGAGGAATGCCTTCATATTCCAGAGGAATAAAATCAGCAGGATTGTTTGCTGTATCACAGGTTTTGATGGTAACATCTGGGCACAAGGATAAGTTGTAATATTTCAGCTGCCTCTGGGGTGTCAAACAAAACTTCCCTCGCTCTGCAAGCTGTGCAACTGCATGACTGGTGTGTATGGTTATGGGATAACCCATAGTGATCCCAGATGCCTTTACGTAAGCAGTGTACACTGCTTCCATGCCCTGAATGCAAGGTGGATAACCTTGGGCCACTGCGTCCAATCTAGAGCTATAGTATGCAACTGCCTGCTTACTTTTACCTCTACACTGAGTCTGTGCTAATATAGCTGCCATGTATGCATCCTGCCCTGCTTCTTTTTTAACTGTTACATATAAATGAAATGGTTGGTCATAGTCAGGTAGTGCTAAGGCTGGGGCTTGTTGTAGAGCTTGCTTCACAAGATTAAAAGCCTCCTCGGCGTCTACTGTCCATGTAAGTGAGTTCCTCAAGTTGTCAGATCCGGCCTTTGAAATCACAGCACGCAGGGGAGAAATCTTCTGCTCATAGCACTCCACCCAGTCGCTGCTGTATCCGATTAATCCAATGAATGACATCATCTGTTTCACAGTAGCTGGTTTGGGTGCTCTTGAAATTGCCTCTATGTGTTCTGGTGCTATGCCCTTCTTTCCCTGGGAGATAAGTCTTCCCAGGTATGTGACTTGAGTCTTTGCAAACTGTAATTTCTTCCGGGAGACCTTGTAGCCCTTGTCTGCTAATAGTTTCAGTACCTGGATGGTGTCTGTCACGCATGTGTCTCTATCAGGGGATGAAATCAGCACATCATCTACAAATTGAAGGATAGTACTGCGACAGGTGAGGTGTTTCAGGTCCTCTTGTAATATGTGATTAAACAGCATAGGGGATAGCTTCATGCCCTGTGGGAGCCTGGAATATTGGTATGTTTTTCCCATGTATTGGAATGCAAATAATTCTCTGCTTGCTGGAGCCACTGGAATAGCAAAATAAGCCTGGACAAGATCACAAACTGAGAAGTATTTATCCTCTGCCTTAATGTTTGACAACAACAGGTGTGCCACAGGGAAATCAGCAGGGCAGTCTTCTATTATGCGGTTTATTGCTCTCATGTCTGAGACCATTCTCCATCTGATGCCATCCGCTTTCTTCACTGGCAAGATGGGTGTGTTACACCTTGCAGTTTTTGTTTCTTCAATTACTCCAGCCTTTAGTAAATCTTCTATTGTTCCCCTAATTCCTTCTGTTGCTTCCGGGGACAAGGGGTACTGAGTTTGAAATGGAAGAACAGCTCCAGGTTTCAGTTTTATCTCCACAGGGCTAACTGATCTTACTAGTCCTATATCGCTGTCACCTGTTGAAAACACTTCACGTGGTACTTCTCTAAGCAAATTGTTGATCTGGTCATCACTCAACTCCCCTGTTGCTTCTATTATCATCATCCGCCATGTTGAATTTATCTGTGAATCAGTCACTTGTAGTCCTTTGCAGCGCTCATCTGTGTCATCAAAAGGCCTGTGATCCTTTTTGCTCCAACATCGATATCCAGCTCCTCTGAATAGACCATGCATACAGTATGGGTTACCATATGGGCAATCCTGCACATATGGCATGTCTTGTGGCTTTGAACATTCTGTGTCAGTTATTCCAATCACCTGGGGAGCACCCCATACTATGATGGGTTTGTCCAGGTGGATTTTGAACAGACGGTCATGTCCCTCTCCTGTAGTCTGCACGTTGTTGTGTGTTGTGTTACACCATTCTGCATGTAGAGCTTTCAACATCACTGGTCCGAGGTTTCTTGCTCTAAAATTTGTTCCCACTCTAAGAGTGATATGAGGAGCAGTACCTGGAACATTGAATTGTTCCCTCAGGTTCCATGCATCAGAGAATTGCACCTCTCCTGCCACTCCTTGCTCTGCCACAATTAGGCTTGTGATTTTCAAGGAAATGTGTTTCCATTTTCCCATCTCCGTATGCCAGTTCATTTCTCTTTCTTCATCAGGTTTTGATTCAAATCTCATGGTGCAGTGTGAGGGGCAACGTGGCATGCGTAGGTTTGAGTGGATCCTTTCAATTAGGTGTTTGTAATGTTGCACATACATGTGTTCCACATCTGGTACTAGTTGTCCTATCCAATAGACTTGGCATGTTGTTTCTACAGGGTCAAGAGGTGTCATCACAGTCAATTGTGTTGTCTGTTCTGAGATAGATATTCCTGAAGGGGAGCATTGAATTTGTATCTTCAATTTGCACAATGCATCCCTGCCCAGTAAATTGACAGGGGTGTGTTCTGCAACCAATACGGGAATTCTGATAGCGCTATCCTCTATTTGAATTAATACAGGGGCAGTCATGGGTGTGAGTTGTGTTTGTCCTGAGAAACCAATGGTTTTCATAAATTTTCCTGTGGACCTGGGGAGGTGCTGAGCATCATGAGGCTGAAGACAGGTGTATGTTGCCCCGGTGTCCACTAAGCATTTTACTTCCTTCCCTTCCACCAGTATGCTTAGCATGGGCTCTCCAGTTCCCTTGGATAGGATGGGGAACTGGCTCTCCCCTGTCCAATCCAAGCGTCAGTAATAGGCTCCCCCATAAGGGGAGACTGGCCCATTTGATTGTGCTTGATGCTGTGGTTGATGTGTAATAGGAAAAGTTCCTGTGTTTCCTCTTTCCCTGGAATTTCTGCTGTTATGCCTGTTGGGACAATCTCGTGAGATGTGGCCTGTTCCGTGGCACACCCAGCATATAGCACCTTGCCCATGAAGTCTTTGTTGATTATGCTGGCCCCCTCTAAATCCTCTTCTAATGTCATTCATTCTGGGTCGAGGACCTTGATTCCAAGGATAAGGAAATACTGGGTAAGACATGTTGTGACATCCCACTGTTCCTGGGTGTTGCTGCTGTGGTGGCAACATCATCTGTTGTGGCTGTGTCACTGGCTGTTGTACTATTGACTGTTGTGTCATTACTGCTGGTGGCTGCTGCACTTGTGGTGATCCCGTTGTTGTCATAGGAAATGTGGCAGAAGGCGCCATCTGCTGGTGGGGTAATGCTGGTAAACCTTGTGATGCTTGTTGAGGTGCCGTTACAGGTGCCATCGTTGCTACTGGAAGCAGTGGAGTCTGTGTAGCTGTCTTCTTAGTACCCTTTGCGTCCTGCATCTGAACGTACACCAGCTTCCGCTGAGCATCCTGATCTTGTTGACTTTTTTTTCCTTCTGATTGTCTGTGTTGATTCACAAAGTGGGCTACTGCTTGTCTAAACTCGTCCTTGGTCATCACTGCAAGCCGCCAGTCATTCTCCAATTGTAGTTTTATAGGTCGAGGTAGCGCATCGAGGATTGCTCGTCTGAATTGTGATCGGGCAGCATGGGACACTTCAGGGTCTTGCTCCATTTTACATCGCCATTTCTGTGCTGCTTTTTCCACAAAGGCAGCTGGGTTCTCACTCTCTTGTAAATTGTCAATCCATACTGCTGTGGGGCTGTACTGGTTAGGATAAGCAGCTCTCAGGGCTCTCCATATCCGTGTTCGGTATCCATCAAATGGTACTCCATCCATAGCATTATCATCCATAATGTATCCAAGGTGCTCCCTTTCTAGCACAGTCGTGGTTTCGTGTTTTCCCAAGGACATGCTCAAAATGTATTTGATGTCTCCTAAGGCTAGAGTTTTTCCGGTCATTTCTCTTTCGAGCTCACCTATATACAGGCCTGCGCCATCATGAAGCACGGGTAATCTTGCCATTAATCCACTGACATCTGAGTGAGACCATGGTTGGTAGTGGGCCTGTTGATTCTTTATTATCAGGGGAGCCATGATCCTGCTCTGTTCTTCTGTGTCTGAATAATCTTCTTCGTCCTTCTTCTTCTGTGCCTTAATCTTTTGTTGTTCTTTTTCTGCCTTTTCCACCTTCTTCAATTCTTTTTTTGTTTCATCCAGGCTTTTTCTTACTCCCCCTTCTATTTCACTTAATCCCCTTCGCACTCCTCTTTGGATTTCGCTGAGTCCCTTTTCTACTCCTCTCTTTACTCGATGAATTCCCCATAGGCCTGCTTTCACCATGCCGGGTGGGACCATAAGTGGGCATTCCAGTGTGGCACCTGTCAGTAGTCGTCCTTTGCATGTCCTTTGGTGAACTCGCAGTCCGGTTTCGCCCTTGAACCATCCTTCACAATCAGGACACTTGATTTTAATGGGTTGTCTGAGTATGGGCTTCAGCAGCTTGTTGGCAGTAAGTCCTTGTTGATCCATGTGGTTTTCTTCCAGTTCCTCATCTTCTCCAGCCTCAATTTCATATTCTCCCTCTGCTTGGAATTCATGTTCATGTACTGTGCTCTGGTCAGCTTGAAATGCTGGTTCTCCCTCTATTGTCAGACAGACTTCTCCTAGTTCATCCACTCCAGTCAGTGTACCTTCCACTATTCTTACTGTACGCTGTGGGCAGCTGTCATTTTCTTCCATCAGTTCCAGTATGTAATTCCGATAATTAAGTAGGATGGGGCTGTATGCTGCTCTGCGGGCAATAAATTCCTCAGATATGTGTTCACCCACCTCTCGCCAGGTGAGTGCCAATTCGGTGTTAATCCAGTTCAGCAGTAGTTCCGCCAAAGCCTTCCGGTCAGTGGTTTCCTTTGTTGCTCTTAGTGCGTGTATTCTCTTAATAATTCTAGATTCTCCTTCTCGCCTTTCTCTCCAGAATTCTTGTTCATCCAATTCAGTGGAAGTTCTACGGACTGAGGGAGATAAAGAGGCTCCCTTCCTGGGTGCGACAGGGCCTTGGGTGTCATCCGCATATCTCCCTGTTCCCTGCAGGGTGAGAGAGCTTCTCCTTGAAACTGGTTGGTGTGCAGCGTGCAACAGGTGCTTCTCTAGAGATGCCTGTGAGTTGGACCGTGGACAAGTGGTGGTTGCCCAGCTAAAAGCACTTCTTGTATGTCCTTGTTCAGACTGTTCACATAGCTGCTGTGTTTTAGGCCTGGCACCCCCCTTTGTCTCCTGGGGTGTTGGTGGTGGGGGCATTGGTGGAAAGAGTGTTGGCTCAGAGTGAGACCTGGCCACTGCTGGCTGTTGTTTTCCAGTTGTGTTGTGGAACTCTTCTGTATCGGAGGCCCCCTGCCTTGCGCTATGCGCTGCAGCGTTAGTCTCAGCTCCTCTCATGGCTTTCCTGAAGTTTTCCATGTATCTTATGCGGTCTCTTTCCACTTCATCCATGTCGGGTACTCTACTTCTTTGTGGTTCGGAGGCCCTTTTCATTGCAATGTGTTCTGCGGCATTAGCTTCTGCTGCTCTCATGGCCTTTCTGAAATTTTCCATGCATCTTATGCGGTCTCTTTCCACTCCATCCATGTCAGATGCTCTTCTTGTTTGTTGTGTTCTGGTGTGGGAAACATTACGGGGCGGTGAAGGTGATGATGAAGATGACAGTGGGGGTGAAAACGCACGGCGCCGGGGTGGCCGTCGGTGAGTCACTTGGGCTTCTTCCCGTCCTCTTCTCCTAATTCTGACTATTTCCTCTGCCAACTCTTCCTCTGTTCCATCTAGAATAATTCCTGCAAGACTTAAAAATTGTCCATCTGTTTGTTCATTGTGTTCAGAAGTGTGTGCTGCCTCAGGGAGACTGGGATACAAATTCTTAACTTCCGCATACGGAGGGGGTCTCATCTCCTCCACTCTGGGGGCTCTGGGTGTTTTTTCCTCTGTCAGATGCTGTGCTTCCGATTCCAATTCCTGTGCCTTGTCCTTTCTTATGTCCTTATCCTTGCAGTCGCCATTGGCTGTTGCAGCGAATAGCCTTAGTGTATCCAGCTCAAGCCTCCTTTTCCGTTGCCTATCCATTCCTCGCTCATTTTTTTTGTAATTCTTGAGTTTCTCTTCCATTTGAACCAGCATAAGACTATCAAAAGTTCCTTCCTTGGGCCATGGTGTAGCATCTTTTTGAGTCCGGAGAACCCATTTATGATTTATGTTTTCAATTATTGCTTGACGTTCGGGATACGTGTGTATGACCCTTTCCACTGGACTGCATTGTTTTGATGTCATTTTTTTTTTTTTTTTTTTTTTTTTTTTTGCACTTTAAAATCCTAAACTCCAGTTTTGAGATACTGTATGGTTATAAGGTGCTGTGATGTTTCCACCAGTAAAGTTTCCTTGTGCTTGCTGGCTGATGATGGCAAGATGTACAATGATTCCGATTAAACTCCAACTTAGAAAGATCCAACATGCAACTATGAGACTGAAAAGGATATCCTCGAAAATCATCCTGGAAAATTGTTGTCTTCCTGTAATCCTTTGGTTTTGATAATCCTTTAGTTTTTTTGTAGTTCCCGTGTGGCAGTATCATATCACACCACTAGAGTGTAGCTCTTATCCATAGTATAGTGTCCTCGTGGATGTACATTCCATGTGGTTTTCCTTTAAGGATGACGGGCTTATTTATGTGTGGGGCCAGTGGCAGTTCCCTTCCCCCGATAGCTCCTTAGCCGACTTCCGTCCAGGTCCCTTTCGCTGCTGCCTTGGCTCCTCTGGCTGTGGTGTCTGGCTCCAGCTGTATATCTTCTTGAGTCCTGCACACAAACTTGAAACGTATTAGTTGTGCCATCTACTGATGTTCATACTCGTAAAAACTGAGACAGTACTTCTCATGTTCATTCCATCAGTCACACGCGACCTCCACTTCCAAAAACAACATTAAGCTATGAAAACTCATTAGCGAGCTGGAACTGGTCCCCGTCTCTAAATCTTCCATTATTAATTGATACATTCCGTTAGGTAGTTTTATGATTATTAGGATTTTCCCTGCCATCATTATTTCCATCATCTCTTTTTTTTTTTTTTTTTTTTAATTAATCTTTCCCTGTTCTTTGAGGACTAAAAATCCATGGACTCACGTTTTGAACTTTGTTTTTTTTTTTTTTTTTTAAGATTTCCTACCTGTTGGGTGGCTTGTGAATTATAAGTCTGTTCAGAGGGATTTCTATCTGTCCGAATGTCATTAGCTGATAGGTTCTGTTTTGAGGGTTTCCTGTCTGTTCAGTGGCATTCAGCTCATGAATTCTGTTCTGTGGGGTTCCTATCTGTCCAAATGTCACTGACTCATTTTGTTCTGTTCTGAGGGTTTTCTATCTGTTCAGTGGCATTCAGCTTATGAATTTTGTTCTGTGGAGTTCCTATCTGTCCGAATGTCACTGACTCATTTTGTTCTGTTCTGAGGGGTTTCTATCTGTTCAGTGGCATTCAGCTCATGAATTCTGTTTTGTGGGGTTCCTATCTGTCCAAATGTCACTGACTCATTTTGTTCTGTTCTGAGGGTTTTCTATCTGTTCAGTGGCATTCAGCTCATGAATTCTGTTTTGTGGGGTTCTTATCTGTCCGAATGTCACTGACTCATTTTGTTCTGTTCTGAGGGTTTTCTATCTGTTCAGTGGCATTCGGCTCATGAATTTGTTCTGTGGGGTTTTTATCTGTCTGAATGTCTCTGACTCATTTTGTTCTGCTCTGAGGGTTTTCTATCTGTTCAGTGGTATTCGGCTCATAAATCTTGTTCTGTGGGGTTTTCCGCCTAAGATATCTTTCTGCTGTGCTTTTACTAAACATGTGATTGAGGTGTCTGTGATTCCTTTAAAACATGGCCCTGCACCCAGTGATTAATGTGTCTGAGAGCCTCCAAATGACCCCTACCACTTAGCCCTAAATTGTACTGACCGTGGCATGCGTTCCCAAAGAAAAACAATCCTTGTTCTCCCAACATTGCATCCCTTGTTCTTCATCTGTATCCTTTTGCCCCTTTTGTTTTATTTTTATATATATATATATATATATACATATCTAATTCACTAATAACTAATAACATCATGATAGTACACAATTCAAAACATTTACACTTGTCCCTCCATGCTGTTTGCATATATCACATTAGGAGGACCAAATGCAAGATCAACATAATCATACACTGCACAGTGGTTAAAGACAATCATGACAATGGTGAGCAAGAGGTGTCAAAAGAAGTTCTCCAAAACATTAAAGTCAGTGTTAGCATGTGCTGCATCCAGTATCATTCCTACCATATCCAGACCCATGTATTTAATTACTTCATCTATTATTTTACTTGCTAGTCGGGTTTTGGCTTCTATGGTAAGGTCAGATTTCGGGTCTCCTCCGATATACTGAACTTTCACATCAAAATTTTCAGGCTGAGTTGTCACTCTGAATTGATACCCCTCTTCCACAAAAATTGCAACATCTGGTTCCTGAACGGCTGGGGGTTCAGATACATTCCCTTGCTCTTGCTCTTGCTCTTGTGCCCCTACATCATATGGAAATAAATCCTCCTCAAAATTTCCAAAGTCAGAGAAGTCACTACTCAAGTCAGGGTCAGAGTCAAAACATCCCTCTCCCAAGTCTGGTAATAGCCCCGCGGCAGGCACATCAGTGTTAGATTCTAATTCACTCAAGTTGTCTGTCGTCGAGTCTGGCAATGTTTGTGCAGTCGTCAGCAACTGAGGAATTGTTGGGAGAAAATCGAGGCGATCCTGTAACTCTGCCAAGTCAATTTTTCGCTCCCCGCGAAGTCTTTCGACAAGTTCTATAACTTCCCTGTAGCTTTCCTCATCTCCATAGTCGTCTGGGTCAGACATTTGAGTTTATTATTCACATACGAGGAAGAGGAAGGAAAATAAATATATATTTTTTTATGGTATAGGAATTTTTTATAGCTTTATTTATTTATTTATTATTTTACTGTTATTATTTATTTATTTATTTATTATTTTACAATGTGGGACCCCAGGTTTGTTACTGCCACTCACCCATTTTATCATTCCATGCACAAGGGCACCCTCACCCAGTCATTCATTTCAACACTCAATTACTTTCATCAATTCCTTATTAAGCTCAATCAAAAAATGGACAGGCGCTTTGCTTTTCTTTTTTCTATTAATGAGTATTCAAAATCCGTTCTACACTAATTTTTACACAGATATTTTTTAGGGCCGTACTCTTCTAATCAGTTGGATAATTCCATTTACTTTCAAATCGCACCAATCCAGTACAATATGAATCTATAAAAATTGAGAAGTTCTTATCGAGGATCACAGTAATTAGATAAAACATATATCTACAAGAATAAAATCCTTATTGAAGATCGCATTAATTCGATATTATGAAATAACAACATAACTTATCGGAAGTCGCATCCATTCCATAAAAATGCAATCCCTTGAAAATAAAATTCCCTATCAAAGATCGCATCAATTTGATAAAATGTAATTCCTTACAAATAACAAAATCACATGATCGAAAATTGCATTAATTCGATAAAAATGAAATTCTTTAAAAACAAAATTCCCTATCGAAGATCGCATCAATTCGATAAAAATGTAATTCCTCAAAAAATAAAATTCCCTATCGAAGATCGCATCAATTCGATATTAATGTAATTCTTAAAAAAGTAAAATTCCCTATCGAAGATCGCATCAATTCGATAAAAATGTAATTCCTCAAAAAATAAAATTCCCTATCGAAGATCGCATCAATTCGATATTAATGTAATTCCTTAAAAAGTAAAATTCCCCTATCGAAGATCGCATCAATTCGATAAAATGTAATTCTTAAAAAAGTAAAATTCCCTATCGAAGATCGCATCAATTCGATAAAAATGTAATTCCTCAAAAAATAAAATTCCCTATCGAAGATCGCATCAATTCGATATTAATGTAATTCTTAAAAAAGTAAAATTCCCTATCGAAGATCGCATCAATTCGATAAAAATGTAATTCCTTAAAAAGTAAAATTCCCTATCGAAGATCGCATCAATTCGATAAAAATGTAGTGTTTTTTTTTTTTTTTTTTTAAAAAAGGATAATAATTTGTCAGCAACCTCTCACCTCAGAATTCTCCTCTTTTTTTTTTTTTTAAATTCTTTATTTTTAGGATCAGGTGAACGCGCCCGTCCCGAGATTCAGCCAACCCCAATGACAAGTGATATTAAAAATAAAGCAAATATGCTCACCTTGGCGCCTTTGTCACCAGGGAAGGCCTCCTCCCAGGGCGAGACGCTTCCCCCGTCCTTCGCAAAATCTCGGTAGAACCTCCAAATATGTCGTGGAAAAAATCACTAACTTTTAACTCTAACTTAGCACTCTGAACAAAAAACCAGCGGAGAATGGTCTGAGATGAGAAGTGGCCGTTGTGGCCTTTTATTCACAAGTCCTCCTGGTACAGCTCTGAAAAATGCACAGAGACTAAGTGTCGCCAGGCAGGAGTTGCGAATGATGGATGTCCTCTGCAGCGGAGACCCACGACCCAGGCCTTGGGGAGAAGGTGCGCACGTTCTGAGGATTTTCCTCTTGGGGAAAGTTTTGTAAGTTATCAAAACACCTCCTTTTTTTCATATGGCCAACCCTGGCCGGGCGTCTGCCCCCTATGTAAATGGAAGACCCCCTTGTAGCCAATCAGTATACACTCAATAAATTATATTGGTGGATGAGCTCACCAAACTGTCACAAATATTATTAAATAATTTGCAGTAGGCCTGTGTCGTGTCTGCGCATGTGCACAACACCATCCTTCGACTTCCGCCTGACAACACATGGGATCTTCATGAAAATTCACCACACTGCCTCCAGAAAAGATTTCCTGCATGACAACAACAGCAACGGTGGAAACCATCTGGTATTTTTGTACATCTCCTCCTCAGACTTTGGTCACTGTGCACGTCTTGCACAGTAATACATAGCAGAGTCCTCCTCTGTCAGACCAGATATCTTCAGATATGACATGCTTTTGGAATTGTCCTTTGTTACGGTAGCACGCCCGTTCATTCCTGTTGCATACCATGTGTTCCCAGTGTTTGTATCGATGTGTCCAATCCAAGTGAGAGGCCCTCCAGCCAGTTGACGAACCCAACTCAAACCATAGCTACCAAAATCATAGTCAACAGCTTTACATGAGATGCTGAGTGTTTCACCAGGCCCTTTCTGGACGGGAACCAAGGTGATGGACTCCAGACCCTGGCAGTTTAGACCTAAATCAGCAAAAGTAACAGAACAATGGTTAGCGTAAAGAAAAACATCTAAATTATGTTTCTTTAATGACAGTTCATTTGATGTAGTAGTGCTATTCAGGCCATATCATGCACTCACAGGCTATGGTGCTGAGTAGCAGTATCAGTGAGAGTGTGTCCTTCATCCTGTGGGTGTTGATGTGAACTCAGCTGCAGCTCATAGTTCTGCAGCTCCTCATAAGTACTGATGGACACCCAGCACTGAGTTTGCATAATCATGGCAGGTGGGTGGGGATGCTGTGAGTATGCTGTGGAGGGGCCACTTTGTGTCTGAATTTCACATTGACTGTATTTTCTGTTGCAATAACAACAAAATTATTTTCACCTTTTATTTTTTGAATCTTGATTTTACATTCAATCTTGATTAGACACATATAATGAATTTGTTTGCATCACATCAATTTGCTTGGCCTACATGTCAGTTGCAGTTATTTCAAGCAGGATCTAAATCATTAGATTACTCATCCAATTGTAATATAACTTGGTTAACAAACATTTTTATGAACATTTGAGGTCAGTGACAATGCAACATCTGAGTTACACCGCTTCCATGACTAGAGACTAGAGAGAGAAGGGGAGAGAGGAGGGGGGCACCAGCGCAGGTATGGTCAGTGACCACCATCGCACGCGTGACTGGGGTGCCAGTCACACAAGGACTCAGCAGGGTGGTCCATTCCAAAAATACCTGAGGTGGGTGAAGTTCCACATCGCACCATACCTAACTATGGGAGGCAGTAAAGAGGTATGTTTTAAGTCTAGACTTAAAAATAGGGAGGGTGTCTGCCAGTGTTGTAGTCAAGTCACTATGCCTCGAGTCCGAGTCCAGGTTCGAGTCCCCAGTGTTCAAGTCCGAGTCAAGTCCAAGTCATTACAAAAAATTCCAAGTCAAGTCCGAGTCGAGTCCACTACTCATCCGAGTCAAGTCCGAGTCGAGTCCCTATTGATCAAGTCGAGTCCAAGTCCAGCACTAAAGTAAGCATAGCCTACATGTCGTTCCATTTTTTCCCATTGCAGATGAAATCCTTAAAAGCAAAAGCAAAACGGACAATCTTCTGTCTTGCCAAATTTCTTGCCAAACCCAATGTGTTGTATTTATTATATCGGAGAGAATACCATACCATAGCCATTCCATAGCCTATAGGCCTACTCATAATAAATGAGCAATCCACATCCCAATCATATAAGCCATTAAGTCACATTATGCTGTTACTGACTGCTGACAATTGTATAGGCAGTGTTGTAGAAGTTCATATTTCACAAGAGCTAGATGGACGTTGGAGTAGGCCTATTTTGTAAGAGGTAGTGTGGATCATAAAAGGGCCTCCCCCAGGCATTTTTTTTTTAAAATTCTGGCTGTTAAATACCCTACACAATTTTAGCGCAGTTTGGGAGGGACAGTGTTAACTTATATTTTCCCTCCTTATGTTTGACCTTTGACCCGGGGAGCGGATGCGCTGGGTGTTGTGTGGGATATGAGTTAGTTGGACCAGTGGCAGGTGAAATGGTAGCTACGGAGTTGCTCTGTACTGAACTGGAATAAAAGGTTAAAGTTATATAAACGTAGTGTTTATTGAATCTAACATTGGTAGCAGAGGATGGCTGCTAGTTACAAAGTTCCGCCGAAGTTTGACGAGACCCGGCCATACGAAAGTTGGAAAAATGAAATCAACGTCTGGACGCGGGTTACAGAACTCGACGAAAAGAAACATGCACTCGCTGTCGCCTTGGGGCTCCAAGGAAGAGCCCGGGAAACAGCCATGGAAATACCCGCAGCTGACTTGGACAGTGATACCGGTATGAATACGTTGTTAGCAAAACTAGATAGTGTGTTCCTAAAGGAGGAAAAAGACCGCGCATATGAAGCGTATTCCCATTTTGATAGCATTACAAAAGACAGTTCTTTGTCCATGTCGGACTATATAATTGACTTTGAGCAACGATATAACCGGATGAAAAAGTACCACATGACGTTACCCGATGCTGTGTTAGCATTTAAGCTCTTGGACACGGCTTGTCTGGATGTGAAAAACAGGCAACTTGCACTGACAGCGTGCACGGACTTAAAGTTCGCCGACATGAAGTCAGCACTTCAGAGGATTTTCGGAGGAAAAACGCCAGGCACGTCAAACGGAATACAAGTAAACCAGCAGGACGTGGCGTTCTTTACAGAGCAAAGAAAGCAAGGACGAGGACAACGGTACACGTTACAGACTGGACAACAGAGGCAGCCTTTACCAGGTACCAATCCACTGGATAAATTCGGTAAGAGATCAAGATGCGCCATCTGTCAGAGCACGTTTCATTGGGCTAAGGATTGTCCTCATAAGAAGAGTGAACATGTAAAGCTAACTGAAGAAGAAAATGTTGAGGAATGTAACATCACACTGTTTACAAAAGCCTCCATGTCTGACTCAGAAATCTTCTTGGTTGAATCCCTGGGGTCAGCTATTATTGACACTGCTTGTACTCGTACTGTATGTGGGGAGAAATGGCTGGAAAACTATGTGAAAGACCTCAGCACAGACCAAGTGAACAAGATGCTGCAAACTGAAATCCCCAGTTGCAGGCCATTTCGATTCGGAGATGGAAACTTAGTATATTCCACCAGAAAAGTGAAACTGCCTGCCAAAATAGGGCAGACAAAATGTCATGTTGAAGCTGAAGTGGTCAAAGCTGATATCCCACTGCTGCTGAGCAAAACATCTTTGAAGAAAGCAGGAACCATTTTGGACATGGAAAACGACCGAGCTGTGATGTTCAGACAACCTGTGCCTCTTGAATTCACTAGCTCTGGCCACTACTGTGTAGACATTAGAGACAAATATCCTAAAAAAGGTGAGATTGAAGATGAAGTCCTTACTGTGACAGAAAACATGTCCACTGATGAGAAACACAAAGTTCTCCTGAAGCTTCACAAACAGTTTGGCCATGCTTCTGCAGATCGTCTACAAAGGCTCATTCGTAGTGCAGGAAATGAGGATAAAGAATGTATTACTATTTTGCAACAAATAGTACAGGACTGTGACATATGCAAGAGGTACAGCAAGACAAAACCAAAGCCTGCTGCAGGTTTGCCCTTGGCCTCAGAGTATAATGAAACGGTAGCAGTGGACCTGCATGAGTTGGAACCAGGCGTATGGTACCTCCATATCATCGACCATTTCACGCGTTTCAGTGCTGGAAACATTGTGAAAACAAAGAAATCCTGTGAAATCGTCAACTCCTTCATTCACACATGGATAAGTGTACATGGCCCCCCACGGAGACTATACAGTGACAACGGTGGAGAATTCAATAATGAGGAAATCAGAGACATGGCAGAAAACTTCAACATTGAGACAAGAACAACAGCAGGATACAGTCCCTGGAGCAACGGCCTTCTGGAGAGGCACAATCAGACACTCACCGAAATCATCCAAAAAGTGAAACGGGAAAATGGATGTGACTGGCACACAGCTCTTGACTGGGCCCTTATGGCCAAGAACAGTATGCTTAGTGTTCATGGTTATAGCCCACATCAACTAGTATTTGGACAGAATCCTAACCTCCCCTCTGTATTAGTTGATAAGCTACCTGCCTTAGAGGGTACCACTGTAAGTGCTAGGGTAGGAGAACACATATCAGCTTTGCATGCTTCCAGGAAAGCATTCACTGAAGCCGAATGCTCAGAGAGAATTAGGAGGGCACTTCGCAAGCAGCTTAGACCTACAGATGACAAATATGTGACAGGGGACAGAGTATATTACAAACGAGCAGACTGCACTGAGTGGAAGGGACCAGGGGTGGTTATTGGTCAGGATGGAGCTGTTGTATTTGTAAGACATGGTGGTATTCTTGTTCGAGTGCATCACTCTAGGCTTTGTAAGGTGAACACACAGGAGCAGGACAAGCAGATTGCACAAGATGATGCTAACAGAAAAGCAGAAAGTGAGGAAGGCATGACAAACACTGCAGTAGACAGCTCAGATAGTGATCAGGATACTGACGATGAACAGGAGAACATCAGTGACATGGATGTGAATACAGGAGAAGTGTTGCACCCACCCATGACACAAACTAATGTGACACAAACTGACACAGAACACAGGGCCTGTGGTAACCCTGCCCCTTTTGCAGGTGTAAAGTTAAGAACAGGTCAGACTGTAACATTTGTGAGTAGAGATGATGGCATTCAACATACAGCCAGAGTTTTAGGCAGAGCAGGAAAAGTCACAGGAAAGAACAAAAACTGGTATAACCTACAGCATCTTGAACCTAATGGCTGTGAGGGACAAAAGGAGTCAGTTGATATGTCACATGTTGATAGTCTTAACATTGAGTCAGAAGACAGGGAGGTTGATGTACTCATAACAAAAGACATTTCATTTGATGTAGCAAAACAAGAAGAAATTAAGAATTGGCACAATAATGATGTGTTTGAGGAGGTTGAAAATGCAGGCCAAAAATGTGTCTCCACCAGATGGGTCTGTAGTCTCAAGGAAACTCCCAAGGGTATTGTGCCTAAAGCACGACTAGTTGCCAGGGGTTTTGAAGAGCTTAATATGCAAGAGTTACAGAAAGATTCTCCAACTTGTGCCTCAGAATCTCTTAGGCTATTGTTATCAGTAATCTGTCAAAACCAGTGGCAAGTTCATTCTATGGACATCAAATCTGCATTCTTGCAGGGCATGGAGCTCTCCAGGGATATTTATATCCGGCCCCCTCCTGAGGCAGGCAGTGAAAATGTAATATGGAAACTAAAGAAATGTGTATATGGTCTTGCTGATGCATCTCTATACTGGTATAACAAAGTCAAAGAAATCATGCTGGGCACAGGTGGTAAAATGTCGCAGGTGGATCCAGCCGTCTTTTTTTGGTTAGACAAGCAGTTTAAGGTTACTGGAGTACTTGCATGCCATGTAGATGATTTTCTTTGGGCAGGCTCGCAAGATTTTTCAACAAATGTGATTCCCCTACTGAAGTCTGCATTCCATGTAGGGCGCGAGGAGCATGAGCATTTCTGCTATGTAGGGATGGATTTTGCTACTGTTAATGGTGTAGTTCAGGTACATCAGCACAGTTACATTGAGAATTTACAACCTCTTCACATGCAACCAACACGTGCTATACTGAGGGATGCCCCCCTTAATGACACTGAGAAAGAGCAGCTTAGGTCAAAAATAGGACAGATCCTATGGGTTGCCAAGCAGACCAGACCAGATGTTATGTTTGACTCATGTAGTTTAGCATCTAATATCAAAAATGCTACGGTGCAGTCTATGCATGAGGTAAATAAAATCATCCGTAAGCTGAAGTCAGAAAGGGTGACCCTCAAGTTTCAGCATTTAGGAGACAATGATGTTCTCAACCTGGTTGTTTTCAGTGATGCTTCTCTTGGTAATCTTCCAGATGGTGGTACACAGGGGGGGACATTGATAGTTCTTATGGGAGAAAGAGGGAAGTTTTCTCCTCTCTGTTGGCAATCCAAGAGAATTAGACGTGTTGTACGAAGCACTCTTGCAGGAGAAACACTTGCTATGTCAGATGGTATAGACAATGCTATTTTTCTTGCAACTCTTATGTCTGAGCTCACCACTGGTAATGCTGAACTGAATGCTCCTTCACTGGTCTGTGTGACTGACAATCGATCTCTGTTCGATGCCCTTAAGTCAACTAAACAGGTCACAGAGAAGAGACTCAGGTTGGACATAAGCAGCATTAAGGAACTTATACAAAGCAAGAAAATCAAAGAGATGCTCTGGTCTGACACAAAAGGCCAACTCGCTGACTGTCTCACCAAAAAGGGAGCATCGGCTCTGGTGCTTTTGAAAGCTCTAAGTGAAGGACTGTGGAATCTGTGGTGAAAACTTTGTTTGCGTTAATATGTTCATATTTTGTCAAACTTACTCTGAATGTATCAGGATGTCTTTTTTTTGTTTTATAGTCATTGGATGACTTTGTATGTTTATTTGAAATCTTGACAGGTATTACTTTTACATTGTTTTATTATTTCACATAAAAAGGATAGGGAGATTGTTAACTTATATTTTCCCTCCTTATGTTTGACCTTTGACCCGGGGAGCGGATGCGCTGGGTGTTGTGTGGGATATGAGTTAGTTGGACCAGTGGCAGGTGAAATGGTAGCTACGGAGTTGCTCTGTACTGAACTGGAATAAAAGGTTAAAGTTATATAAACGTAGTGTTTATTGAATCTAACAGACAGAAACAGAGCAGGGTCCGTCTTAGCTTCTTTCTGACTCCCGTGACGTGAACACTGGCTACCTGCAACTGCATAATGCTATCACTTCACTGACACTATGGAGACATATTTCAAGTCAACAATAGAGATGAAAACTAGCTTTCGGTTAACGGAGATGCAGATCATCTGCCTAATTATTTCTTTGCGCAACAGGCCACATTCTAAGTTCATTTCAGCGAGATGAGTGAAATAAATGTTTTTTTAAGCTGCCATTGCCATAGGCTACTATTTGCTACGATATTCACCTGTTAGAAATAGAACAAGTTGCTATTTCCTTTTTTTTTCGTGCAGTGGATTAGGCTATAAAATCGCTCGTTTGAACAGTAACACTAATCCACTTCATTCATGGTTTTAAATATAGTTGTTTCTGGCCTACCCACGAGAGGTTCAGTTTGTCAGTTTCACTTGCACAGATACGTAGGCCTACATTTGCCACTATACATCAGGGGTGGGCAACTAATTTCCCCAAGGGGCCGCATGACAAACTGGGACTGTTGAGGAGGGCCGGACCCAAAATACCGAACTCAAGTCTGAACTCAATTCTGTTCAATTCTATTCTGTTCTTGTATAACATTAAGTAAATCATATGGTTTTGATTGCTACTCGTAAGAACAGATGGAAAATGTAAGGGAGACAAAGGAAAAACGGCAATATTTAATATATGTCCAGTATTTAATCCTCATTCTCGAAAATAATTTTTTGACATTGACATGTTTTTTTTTTTTTTTCAGTTTTCAAAGACTGATATAAAAAAGTAGTACAATATCTATATAATTAGTCTAGCTAGGCCATGAAAATGTGAGTCATTAAGACCATAGGCCTATGCCACCATTTCATCAACAATATTTCATCATTAAATCATTACCACCATTAAATTAACTCTATGCATAATTAGACTATGAAAATGTGGAGCAGACAATAGTAGGCTGTCAGTAGTTAATCAACATGCACAAAGAAAACTATTTTGAAAATGTAGGCTATGTTTTTGCTTTAACTTTATACACAAAACTGTGATTGGTCAACTCGCCCTGTGTGATGAGCCGGCTGCTTCAAGCAACCTGTGGGTAGTAGCATCATACTAGTCGCTAACATAAGCTTTGCAAATAAACTCGGACATATTTTGGTTACCATGACGGGGTTATCCGATTGTAAACTGTCTATCTGTCAGTAACGTTTTGAAATGAACACTTCGTATCGCCAACGAGCAGCAGCAGGAGTTAGACATTCTAACAACCGTTGCGGTGGTGAGCGACGCAGACACAGGAGACACAAAACTTTGAAAGGTTTACGCCGACGTAAAGGCAACTGTTGTCGACGCAGAAGCATAAATTCTATTCACCAGCACATCAGCGAGGGTGTTTACGTTGTATGCATCCACGCACACATGTATGGGCGTACAAATAGCAGTCGCTTTCAAAATAAAAGCAACGATATTGATTTGCGTGCATTATCTCTATGATAGGCTCTTGACTACTGTTTTTTCACGGACCTTACGCGGGCCGGTCAGGGAAAGCCAAGGGGGCAGGCGAACGTTCGGAGAACGTAGACACTATGGCGGATCTGAGGCTAAATAGTAGACCTGTTCACCTAGCCATCCCCATTGAACCCCATTCAATTTTGGCGCCACTTTGACATCAAATAACATTACAGCTGAAGTGTTTTAAGCATTTATATTAACTTTTTCTATTTTCGGAGTAATACAACATTGTGTGATTGGCGTCATAACCTCGTAACTGACTTACCGGCTGAGTAATAAACTTTTTTCCGAAATCAATGCTAAAGTGACGTAATAAGCATACAACCAGAGCGGGTGAAAGCGTCGCACAGGAGCAAAATAACCGTATTCTCTGGATAAGAACGAAAGCATCGGAGCACAACATTTCAGCGAAGTTTTGATGGATTGACAGTAGCCTAGGCTATGAATGTGGCGAGTGCTGTTTATATTAAATCACATTTATCTGCGAACAACTAGGACATTTAGAACAGTAATGTAGACATGGTGGTAACGAAGTAAGTGGCTACATACTGTATGAATGCTGTCATTTTGTTAACATTACTGTTAAGGAGATGCTGTAGGCAAAGGCTATATTTCAACCTCGTTAGTGTAGTAAAAAAAAATCAGAACTATTCACAAGGTTTCTGGGCAGCATATTTATGTTCTGTTAGCAAGCGAACTTCTCATGACTACCGACAAAGTAGCCTACTGCCAGCTGACGAAGCTCTCATTTTATAACATTACTGAGAGACAGGCACTGTACAATCAAGAAATCTTGCCACTGAATCCAAAACTATGTTAAACATTATGTACAAAGCTTAGGCTACAGTGGACTAGCATGTTGCAGGGGCTGCTAAAAACACAGAGAAACGCTGAAAACTCGGCCAATCACAGCCCTTGCTGTCGAATGCGCCGTCCGGTTCGACCGTGGAACGCCACAGCAGACTATGCTGCCCCCAAGCGGCTGCAGTTGTACTTACATTTCACCCAGCTGCGTGAATCACCTTGATCGTGAATGAAGTGTCAATTTTTAACTGGGACCCACTGTACCCAATCTCTCGGTGCAGCTATCACAAGAGTTACACGAGTCAGACTACGTGCCTACGTTACATTTACGTCCCCTGGGCCTGCGTAGAAAGCCTCGTCGACCAACAGGAAACGGTTGAAATTTGCTTCACCCGCCTCGATTGACGTCTACGTGATGACTCTGTCCATATCTTTTACTGTCTATGGGGAAAGCCCACGGGCCGGATGTGGCCCGCGGGCCGTATGTTGCCCATGTGTGCTCTACATGGACACTCTACTAGGCAATTTAATGTTATGCTTCTATATTTTATGACACCAAAATTAAGAAGTAGGCCTATGCTATATCTTGATCGGAGAAAACTTTTAGTTTATTTTTCTTTCATCCGATAATAGCCTGCTGCCAATTAACAGACAGAAGCAAGGCAGGGCACGCCCCAAATGAAAATGAACTAGATGTACTGCAGAGCGGTACAAAATATGACCGCCGCCCAGTCCAGCACATTTTTTCCACAAAAATAAATCACGCTGAAAGGGATATATGATTCTAACTGTCTCACTAAGTTGCATTATGCACACTCAATTCTCACTGGTATCTGCTAGACAACAAGTACCAAATGATTAGTTCATAGATTTCAGATGTAAAATTCATTTTATACAACCCCACCCCCATCTTGCCTGTTCATTCTGAATTCTCTGAATTCTGAGAAATTCTTGAATTGTGTGCATGTCTGCGTGTACATGTTTATGTTTGTGTGTGTGTGTGTGTGTGTGTGTGCCTGTGTATGTGCCTGTGTGTGTGCATGTGCATGCATGCGTACATATGTCTACTGTGTGTGTATGTCATACATATGATTACTGTGAATGTATGTGTGTGCATGTGTATCTGTTTATGCACATGTGTGCATATGGAATGGGTTAACATGACCCCTGGAGGCAAACATACGAAAAAATTGGTCATCCTAGGCCCTACGGTTCTCAAGATATTCACAGAAAACTCTGCTGGTATACGGTCACTAAATGTACACATAAATTATTTTATTGTAAGGCCCCCCATGAACGAATGTTCACAAAACTTGGCATGCATTCGGAGGGTGTCATAATGATCCTACACTTTCATTCAATTTTGTTCAGTTTTGACCATGTCAGCCAGAGATATTGTGATGAAAACACCTAATTTTTTGCTTTTTTTTTACTAGGTGGCGCTGTACATGAAAAAAGTGGTAATGGGATGGGTTGACATGGCCCCTTAAGACCAACATACAAAAAAAGGTGGTCCTCCTAGGCCCTACGGTTCTCGAGATATTCACAGAAAACTGTCTCCGGCCACCTACAGGCCAGTTACACAGTGTATAGTAACATAAATTAATTTATTGTGTGGCCCCCCATGAACGGAATCCCACGAAACTTGGCGTGCATTCAGAGGGTGTCATAATGATCCTACACTTCCAATTTCGTGCAGTTTTGACTTTGTTAGGTCACAGATACCTGTGATTACAACACCTCATTTTTACTTTTTTGTGTTTAACTAGGTGGCGCTATACATGAAATGAGTGGTTATGGAATGGGTTGACATGGCCCCTTGAGATCAACATACAAAAAAAAAGGTGGTCCTCCTAAACCCTACGGTTCTCGAGATATTCACAGAAAACTGTGTCTGCCATACCCTCCTTTCGGGGGTTCCAGTCCAGTGGGGGGGCTACAGATCAAAACGAAAAACGATGGTTCCATGCTATCCATGTGGGGTTACATGCCCACCAAGTTTCGTGTACCCCGGTCTTTCAGTGTCCCAGGAATCCTTGACGGAAATTTGGCCATGTGAAAAATAAAAAAAAATAAAAATCTGACTAAACCTATATGACCGGTGGTCATAATGAATGGAACCTTGCTTCTCGCGTCACACCAAGTCACGATGATCAGCTGTGCAGCAGCAGTGTGTGATGTTTAGCCTAGGCTGAGTGTAATCTTAGGTAATGTCATGTCATGTATGAGAACTAATATTGCCTGGCAATACTACATTGAAATAGCGGCGGCCATGTCTCTAGGCATTATGGTGTTAAAGTTAACGTTAGTTTGCTTTGCATGTGAACATGATGTGACTTGCAGTGTATGACACGAAGCAGTAGCCTAACATTCCCTTGAACTAAAATTAGTATTACAAATAATTTAGATATTAAAATCATATAGCAAATTATAGCCTAATGATATATTACAAAAAAAAGTCGAGTCCTCGACGAGTCATCGCGAGTGCGAATACACGAGTCCAAGTTCGAGTCATTCAGTGCTCAAGTCCAAGTCAAGTCACGAGTCTAAATTTAGCTAATGACTCGGACTCGAGTTCGAGTCTCGGACTCGAGGACTACAACACTGGTGTCTGCTAGTCGAATTGAGGAAGGGAGATTATTCCAGAGGAGGGGTACATGATAGCTGAAAGCTCTGCCTCCTACTGTAGTTTTTGAGATTCTTGGAATTACAAGATGGCCAGTATTCTGTGATCGTAGCGGTCTCAGTGGGTTATATGGGACTAGGAGATCTTTAATACAGTATATTCTGGTGCCTGGCCATTAATGGCTTTGTATGTTAGAAGTAATATTTTGAAGTCAATGCGACTTTTAACAGGCAGCCAGTGTAGAGATGCCAGGATAGGGGAAATATGTTCATATTTTTTAGTTCTAGTGAGTGTGCGAGCAACTACATTTTGTATAAGTTGTAAGCTCTTTAGACAGGTGTTATTGCAGCCAGCGTATAGAGCATTGCAATAATCAATCCTTGAGGTGACAAAAGCATGGATTGCTTGCCAGATGCTTCTCAGCATCTGGACTTCCTTATCTTTGAAATGTTCCTTAAATGATAAAATGAAGTTTTGGTAATCTGTTTTATGTGATTACTTAGTGATAGGTCTTGGTCAATTGTAACTCCTAGATTTTTAACACTTGTGGATGAGGATAGTCAAAGATCAGTAAATGTAGCCTGTGATGAGGATAGGATATCCCTCATCTTTTTAGGACCTAAAACCATGACTTCTGTTTTACCGGAGTTCAAAAGCAGGAAATTATTTGTCATCCATGTCTTTATGTCTCTTATACATGTGTCAAGTTTGGCTAATGGAGTTAATTCGTCAGGTTTTATGGAAAGGTATAGTTGTGTATCGTCTGCATAAGAATGAAATTGAATGCCATGTTTCCTAATTTCAGAGCCTAGGGGAAGCATATTGAGGCACTCAATAGTTTACCATAGTCTGGGTAGACGGTTTATTGGGAACCTGTACAAATTGTCTGCGGTTAGAAAGGTATGATCTAAACCAAGCGAGTGCTGAGTCTTTAATGCCTATCAAATGTTCAAGCCTGTGGAGTAGTATGTTGTGGTCTATGGTGTCAAAGGCAGCACTGAGGTCCAGGAGGACCAATATTGATATATGTCCATTATCGGCAGCGATGAGGAGGTCATTAAAAACTTTAACTAAGGCTGATTCAGTACTGTGGTGAGCTCTGAAACCAGACTGATATAATTCTTGGATTTTATTCTGATGCAAGAAGGCACCAATTTGTTTGGACACTATTTTTTCTAGTATTTTTGACAAAAAAGGGAGATTAGATATAGGCCTATAGTTGGCCAGGTTATTAGGGTGAAGGGTAGGTTTTTTGAGGGATGGCTTAATAACAGATAACTTAAACGACTGTGGTACATGCCCTGATAGCAGTGAGTTATTTATAATCTGGAGCAAAGCATTATCCAAGAAAGGGAGAGCAGTCTTCAGAAGATGGATAGGAATAGGAACCTAGTAGACTACTGTAGTTGTAGATTTTGATAAGGAAATTGTGGAAGTGAGGACTAATATGTCGATAGGTGTAAATGAATTCAACGTTGTTCGTCTCATCTGTGATTCAATTATGTTTTTGCGTCCGTTCAGCAATGGAGTATGAATATTTGGCGAGACTGATTGGTTATTAATCTTATCTCTAATTGTTTAAATTTTGTCATTGAAAAAGTTCATTAAGTCATTACTGTTTAGGCATATAGGGATAGATTCGGTTACTTCGTTGTGGCTCTTCGTCAGGCGGGAGATTGTGGTAAAGAGAAATTTTGCATTATTTTTGTTTTCTTCAATCAGCGAGGAATAGTAGGTTGACTTAGCCTCGTTGAGTGCTTTTTTGTAGGTGATAAGGCTATCTTTCCATGCTTGGCAAAAAAATTCCAATTTAGTGGTACGCCAAGTTTACGCGCTGTTTGTTTGAGGGTTTTTGTCTGTGTGGTATACCATGGAGCACGCCTTACTTGTTTTCTTATTCTCTTTTTGAGTGGTGCTACTGAATCAAGGGTTGAGCGTAATGAGTTCATCACATTATCAGTTAACAAGTCGACCTCGGCTAGATTAAGGAAAGGGCCTTCTGATACCACATAAAGTTATCTATGAAGCCCACATTGTTATTGGCACACCACTTTGACAGCCATCGGTTGAGGTCTGAAATTCTGCTGTAATTAATGAATAGATTAAAGTCTGTCTTGAATATCTCAGTATTTTCTGTTATATTTTTACAATTATCACACTCAAGGTTTTTGTTAGTCCCAACAGTTGTGTTGTATCACAGTGACTATACCGGGCACAGTAGTACACAGCTGTGTCTCCAGCCTGTAGATTCTGGCCCTGTAGAGTCACTGTGTTACTGGACGTGTCTCTGGAGATGCTGAACTTGTTTTTCAGGGCATTGTTTTCATATTTGCTTTCTTCATAGTAGAGCATGTTGATCCACTCTAGAGGTCTCCCTGCTGCCTGACGGATCCAGGCTGTTCCATAGTAGCTGCTATCTGTAATGGAAGCTCCAGTCACTTTGCAGGTAACAGTCAGAGACTCTCCTGGCTTTACCATGATGGAGCTGGGCTGAGTGTGTTCAATAGCACAATCTACCCCTGAAAAACAAAACAGCACCCAACATTTGAACAAATAAAACACATAAAAATACAAGTTATGTTCAAAGTACTTATGTTCAAAGAATAAGTCATTAGACCCACATGTCACCACCAGTATAAGCATCAGGAAACATGTTTGTGTTGAGGAGGCTGATGTGAGTGGCATGGCTCGGGCGTGCTCCATGATCTGATGAAGAAATGAAAGTCACACAGAGTATTTATACATGGAAGATGGAAGGTGGAATTTGCATTCAGATGTATTGCATATACATTTTTATTGTCTGTAAAAGGTGTTGGTGTCATGGGTCATGGAAAGGACGTACTGTTGTGTTATACCTCCCCCTACTGACTAAAAGAGTTGTGTTTTTATGTAACAACACAAAATATACACAGGATTGGTACTGAAGCACAAGAATGAAAATATTTAAAATCAGGGTCAGAAAAAAATCATACACATTATAATTTGATGCCATACTATTTGGACTGGGTACTAAATGTGATACCTATATTAAATTGTTATCTGCGTTGAACTAATCCATGGGTTTAATGTGATTCGCTGTAGTAATGCATTCATTTCCCATTGCGTATTTCACATCAGTAAAGTGTATTTAGCAGACAGTCTGGTATTGATGGGCTGACTGACTCTGTTATATCTGACAGCTGAAGTGGAATGTTAAAAGAAAACAATCCCAATCCACACTGACTCTCATCAACCATCTTTCTTGGTTCCTTTAAAATTAAAAAGTGACCAGTGACCTGGAGAGACTGACTGAAAGGAATAGATGTAAAATTCCTCTTGATAACAGAGTGAATGAGGAAGAGAACAAATCACCATGATGTGCAGCTTGATATTATTTAAGAACAGCAACCAGGTTTTATATGCAGATTTGTTTTTCTTATATCATAAGCTCCAAGTGTCTTTTGTTCTTTGGATTTTTCTTTTTTTTAAATGTTGAATTGCTTTGATGTACTGCATATAACTCTCAGGTTGGGTTTGAAGGAAACGTGTGTCTCACCTCAGGATGTCAGGTCTGCAGTTTCATTCAGACATAGAACATTTAACTATTTATACTATAATAATCACATGCAGTAAGAAAAAATAAATGAATTTGTCAAATGTTCAATATGCTTTTGTATGTGTTTCCATTTAGGC
Source organism: Alosa sapidissima (assembly GCF_018492685.1). Taxonomy (NCBI): domain Eukaryota; kingdom Metazoa; phylum Chordata; class Actinopteri; order Clupeiformes; family Clupeidae; genus Alosa; species Alosa sapidissima. The sequence continues at coordinate 15,424,627 of NC_055959.1, read as the reverse complement.
AAGACAACTGTGATTGTGATGTTGATGCTGTAAGAGCCGTGTCTGCCTCCAGAAAAGATTTCCTGCATGACAGCAACAGCCACAGTGGAAACCATCTGGTGTTTTTGTACATCTCCTCCTCAGACTTTGGTCACTGTGCACGTCTTGCACAGTAATACATAGCAGAGTCCTCCTCTGTCAGACCAGATATCTTCAGATATGACATGCTTTTGGAATTGTCCTTTGTTACGGTAGCACACCCGTTCATTCCTGTTGCATACCATGTTTCCCCAGTGTCTGTTCTGATGTGTCCAATCCAAGTGAGAGGCCCTCCAGCCGGTTGACGAACCCAACTCAAACTATAGCTACCAAAATTATAGCCAACAGCTTTACATGAGATGCTGAGTGTTTCACCAGGCCCTTTCTGGACAGGAACCAAGGGGATGGACTCCAGACTCTGGCAGTTTAGACCTAAATCAGCAAAAGTAACAGAACAATGGTTAGCGTAAAGGAAAACACGTAAATAATGTTCCTTTAATGACAGTTCATTTGATGTAGTAGTGCTATTCAGGCCATATCATGCACTCACAGGCAATGGTGCTGAGTACCAGTATCAGTGAGAGTGTGTCCTTCATCCTGTGGGTGTTGATGTGAACTCAGCTGCAGCTCACAGTTCTGCAGCTCCTCATAAGTACTGATGGACACCCAGCACTGAGTTTGCATAATCATGGCAGGTGGGTGGGGATGCTGTGAGTATGCTGTGGAGGGGCCACTTTGTGTCTGAATTTCACATTGATTGTATTTTCTGTTGCAATAACAACAAAAGTATTTTCACCTTTTATTTTTTGAATCTTGATTTTACATTCAATCTTGATTAGACACATATAATGAATTTGTTTGCATCACATCAATTTGCTTGGCCTACATGTCAGTTGCAGTTATTTCAAGCAGTATCTAAATCATTAGATTACTTATCCAATTGTGTAAAATAATTTGGTCTGTTAACAAACATTTTTATGAACATTTGAGGTCAGTGACAATGCAACATCTGAGTTACACCGCTTCCATGACTAGAGACCAGACCATCATAACCCAGACCAGTAGTAACCAAACATTCACTCACGCAGGAACCGTGACTTATTACTCTGTGGGATCGCGTCCAAACACACACAATACAGTGGCAATGCAAAGGGATCCCATCCCCATTAAACAGGTCATGCTGTCCATAAAAAGTATACCAAAACCCCACATACCAAGGAGGGCAGGGGGGAATTATACATAACTGGATGGGTGGTTAATGTGTTCAGAATTGACATACTCCTCAGGTGTTTGTGTATACCACAGAAATCAAGCCTCAGAGTTCCCAGCTCCAAAGACTCTCTGAGAAAAAGAGTTCCTTGCAGCTGCTCAACAAATTTCACTCACAGACAGTCCCCTGTGGTGTGCGCATGAGGATGACACTCCCCTCCATGGGTGTAGGTTTAGGGGGACGCTAGGTAGGCTACTAGTCCCCATCAATATTTTGAGATGACAAAATTGTCCCTACCAATATTTTAGCGAACTCCTTTGTGCTTTTTGGACCGATTCCGACGACCAGGACAACAGTAAAAGAAAACACTGTAATTTGACTGGCTGAAACAGAAGGCGGGTTATTCGTCTTATTCACCCGGAGGCCAGAACGAGGCTACAGGGTACACTTGCCATTACACCTCAGTCCAGCAGATGATGTTGGTAATGCACTGTTTGCAAACTGCCAAACTTGCAAACAGCAAATGGTGGCATTACTACCATCTGTTAGCCTGACGTAGTCATACTCAATTTTAGTCAGAATATGAGTCTGATACTGCTCCATTGGGACATAATTATGGGGCGTGTTTCAACCGATACAGGGGGGGAATGCCTCTGCACTCAATTGGATAGACCTAACCAATCAGAGCAACGAAATAGCTTACCATGAGGTGTAGGAAGAAAACACACGAACCATCCTTCTTCTCCACAAATGCCTTAACATTGTTTTCTTGTCTTTTGTAAAAGTTAGTGGCGTCAATAACTCCTAGCCTACAACACGCATTAGTGAAATCTAAGAGATACGTAGTAGGGTAAGCTATTAGGAAAAAAATGATAGCCTATATCCCCTCCGTTTTTAATACTGTTTAACACTGATATGCTACAAACATGTTAAACAGCTGGGAAAGGCTGTCGCAAATCCCTCGAACAGGAGGTCAATCAGAGATTTCAAATGAACGAGGGAACATGTCGCAATGCAACAGTGCTGTTTTCCCTTGATGAAAGTGAAACCACGAGTTTTCCCACATCTCAACTTTGGCCAAAGTTTTCAGAATTAATCGTTTTCAGTGATAAAACCTCATTAAATAATATGCATTTTCCATATGGGGTCTTAAAAGCCATGTTTCTTTCTAGCCACAGCGTTTTTGTTTCAAACATAAGCCTAATCTAAGTGTGCTCAGATGACGTGATAGACCAGGCACTGTTGCTCACCTGTCCATCATCATAAAGCCTGATTTGATTGGTCCGCCCGATCTAGGGCAAGCATACTTGCTCCACAATGGAGCAATGCCAGACCGAACTTCCCGACCTCAAATGTTGTGGGCGGGACTAAGTTCGGAATGGCACCCAGGCTAACCATCTGTTGGACTGAGGTGTAATGGCAATGTTCCCTGTAGCCTCGTTCTGGCCGCTGGGTGAATAAGTCAAATTTGACCCGCACAAGAGTGTCAAAGCCTACTTCATAGCCTACTTCACTTTGTGGTGGCACTGGCAGACATGCGAGCAGGTGTGTCGAGTTGGCTAAGTTATCAGCGCTGTCACTGCCACCTGCTGTTTGGAATTGAGAATTACAGGGGATGTATTTGTATGGCACACAGAGCCTTTCTGTCACTGTGGTATCTTGCACAGTAATACACAGCAGAGTCCTCTGCCCTCAGACCAGACAGTTTCAGGTACACCATGCTGCTGGGGTTGTCTCTGGTGATTTCTATCCGTCCTTGGACACTGTTGGCATACCTGGTGCCACCTAACCTGACTCTCGCCAGATGAATTTCGTTCCGCCTAGCTCCACTCATCCATCTGGGACCAATCCATTGGAGTGTTGCTTCAGAAGGCTGGGCCTAATCAAAAAATGCTTGCATATGATTGAATAAGCCACTTGTCCGTCATCTATTGACGTGCTACTTCAACCACTCACATCGAAGCCAACCCGTGACGCTGATAACAGTCTCACAGTCGCTTCTACGCTATGTCACATCTATGAAACTCCCGCCCTGCATCCTGATTGGCTCTACCATAAAATCTGGTGCAGAAATCACTCTCAACGGAAGAGGTCCCAGATGAATGTGAGTGAAGCTAGGCAGAGCTAAGCGGAACGAAATTCATCTGGCAAGAGTCAGGTTAGGTGCCACAAGCATCGTGCCAAATAGCACCCATCCACTCCAGTGCTTTCCCAGCAGGCTGTCTGATCCAGTCCATGCCATAATTCCCAAAAATAAACCCAGATCCTTTACAGGAGAAACTGAGAGTGTCACCGGGTTTCTTCAGCACTGCACTGGAGGGAATGGACTCCATGTTTTCACTTTTCACCACTGCTGAACAAAAACAAGAGGCACATGAATCAGACTACATCTCTAGTACTAATCTGAAAAGGGATTTGATATTCACTGCAACTCACAGGCTATGGTGCTGAGTAGCATCAGTAAGAGTGTGTCCTTCATCCTGTGGGTGTTGATGTTAACTCAGCTGCAGCTCACAGTTCTGCAGCTCAGTTCTTGCATAATCATGGCAGCCAGCAGGAAGTCACGTAAGAGGTACTGCAAGAGTCTGGCCATATATCTGGGAAACCAAGAGTGTGCCTGTGCTCTTGTGGAAGTCTGTTGTGTATAATGTCTCAGATAAATCTCATATCTCCATCTCATACCGACATCTACCTCTGAGCCTCATTCCTAATAGATATGGAATATAAATTTGATGGTAAATGATATAATGTCTTACATATCTGATCCCACATGTTTGCCCCATATATTTGTTTCTGATGTTGTGTTTAAACTTAAGTAAGCTGTGAGCACCTGAAAACCAGGTGGAAGAGGAAGAGGACAAATCATCATATAGCAGCTTTATGTGATTTACAGTACTAACAGAAACAAGATTTTAATCTTGTTTAAATGCCGATTTCATTCTCATTACAGAGTTCAAGTTTCTTTTGTTTTTCTGATTTTTCTGGAAAAAAAGGTTTAAATATTGAATTGTGATGCCACACCAATGGCTAAGCCTAGTTGTTGGTTGGCTGTTCTAAAGAGAAATCATGTCCAACACATCAATGAATTTTGAAAGCAGCAATGTAACAATGTTATGCAGTAAGTAGAAACTGACAATGCACCAAATGTTTTGCTTAGTTTAATAATGATGCAAACAACTCCTTAGGTCTTGTGATTTTATGATTCACTGTGGGTGGAACCAGATGTTTGGATCAGGCACTTGGCTTACAGGTATGAAACATATAAACCGTATAAAACTACTATTTTTAGTTTGTCATTGCTGAATTTGACTATAAATGAACGACTTTAAAAGGGGGGAATAGTAGTGGTGATGGCAATGCACATTACAAAGGCTATAAATTAATATTTTTATTTATTATACTGTTATTCAAATAATTCCAGAACATATGTGAATAGTCATAAAACAGCATTTGAGGTTATGGCATCAATATATTTAGTTTGTGGAGACGTAAAATGAGGTTGCTAATAAAGCAGCTGATGCATGGTTGAGTTATTGTAGTAGAACATTTCACTGTGGGGGGGTCTCTGTTTGGATCAGGCACAAGACTCTATGTGACAGGTGAGAATTATGTCATAAAAAATTACCTTGACATTTTTATAAAAGAGCTTACAGGCATTTGTCATTTGTATTAATTCATGTAACATTGAAAAGGATAGATAATCAGGAGACCTCTAACTGTCTATTTTGAGAGTGAATGTTATAATAAGCAGTAACAAAAAACTAACATAATTGTATTGGATTTAAAAATGAAAACATTTCTGCTCAAAGAAATGAATCGGTTTACTGAACTCTGACCTGTTTCTACTCAAGAGAAATAAAGAGTAAAACATTTTGTTGAACTGAAGAATTGAACTTTAGTTGAGACAAGAGGAAGGCTAAAATTAAGAAATTCAAGCCAATGGTCAAAATTGATATTAAATTGAGCTCAGTTGTGTCTAGGACAAATAGATTAGAGACAGAAGAGTTTTTTCCCTTCCTCTGGTCAGACATTTTTGCCTTGGCAATTTCAATTGTTTTAACAGTTAGCATATGTATGTGTAAATATTATTATCAAAAGAATTGTTCACAAAATGTAAGTTCTTTTGATGAAGAAATTACTGATTCATGAGGTGATCGTTAGATAGTGAAAATATTCATATTACAGTACACGTGAGAGCATGTGGAGCTGTTTGGCATGTTCTGCATGTGGGGCATTATGTATTTTTATAACATGTTGCTTGCATCACATTCAAAATGACCATATATGTTCTATTCATTTGTGATTTTCAACATTTGATATGTTGTCTGTGTTTATTTGCATTTTACACAACGTCCCATATGTATACAGCTCTGGAAAAAATTGAGAGACCACTCCACACACTGACATTCAAATGAGTTGACGGTCATATTCAAATTTGCAGTGGTCTCTTATGTACAGTATACCGGTATGCTATATTAGTTAATTGACCGTACACCATGCCATACCATAATCTATTGTTCTCTTTAACAATGTTTTAACTTTGCTGAAGAATAGAATTATGTCCGTAATATTATGTTTGATTTCAGATATGTTGTAGTTAGTTTGTTTATTTGTTTTGTTGTCTGTCTTGTATGTCTTGGTGTCACGGGTACGCTGGTGACTACGCCGCTCTGTCCGGAATGTTTTGTATTGGTTATTTTTTAAATGTATTTGTCATGTCTTGATGTCATGGGCACGCTGGTGACTACACCGCTCCATCCGGCATATTTTGTCTTGTTGTTTGGCTATGTGTCTTGTTTGTGGAGTGCTTTGGGTTGCACTCTGTGCATGTTAAATGCGCTTTAAAAATAAAACTAACTTGACTTGACTTGACTTAATTATGTAGTTTGTTTCATGATCTGCCATTTGTCTCACAAATTCAGACAAATCCATCCATGAACCTAAAGTGTCCGTCTATTCTACCATCAAACCTCAACAAGGGAAGAACACCTTTCTGTGCCATGCCAGTGATATATTCCTGGATATGGTCAGATTCCACTGGAAGGTGTTGAAAGATGATAACTGGGTCAACGTGGAGAAGAGTGATGGTGAGGTGCTGGAGTCGAGCTTCTCAGATAAGACAAGGACCAGTATGATGATTATTGACAAGCAGAAGGCCGATGCCAACCGCTATGCCTGCTCAGTCGAGCCCAACAGGGAAGGAAAAGAGAGCGAGCCTCTGGAGATAAAGAAAGGTACCGCTACTGTTTGTTCCTCTGGCTAGTATTTGAAAAAATTTCCTGTTTGAAATCTTTATTAATCTTTATTATCTTTATAATCTTTATATGAAGCGGTCATATAGGGATTGTCAAAGTTTTTTTTTTTTTTTTTTTTTTCCGTCATCTACTTTCTGAATTTTTGGTCAACGATACCCGGGACACCGAAACACCGGGGCACATGAAATTTGGTGGGTATGTAGCCCCACTAGACTTTTAAGGAAAAATTTAGTTTGGTCCCCGGGGGCCACTCCCCCACCGCGCTGGGCCCCCCGAAACCCAAAAAATGCAGTTTTTCCTAAATAACTACCTGAACCGTGGCACTGAGGATGAAGAATTTTTTATGGTATGTTGGTCTCAAGGGCCCACATCAACCTGGCCCATAATCACTCATTTGTGATTTGCACCCCCCCAGTAAAAAATGAAAATGCAATATCATTCAGCTTTAATCACCCCTATCTTCAGTTAAGATGTTCAGAACTGCACCAAATTTTATGTGTATGATTGACCTGGCATTCTCTGGGGGAATGCCAAGTTTCGTAGAATTTCATCCATGGGGGGGTCTTAAAAAATGTAGGTTATGTGTACATTTAGTGACTGTACACTCATTGGCCTGTAGATGGCGGTGCACACATATACACATGCACACACACACAGGCACGCACATACTATCGTTATCGGCAATTAGAATGGCCGATACATAATTACAAATTTAGTAGGATGAAAGGAAAGCCAAATATTCATCATCATCATCATGGCTGCATTTCCAGTATTGGCGATACGTAGTCGTTTGTCCACTAGATGGCGCATCGTTGCAGTGAGACGTAATTTTGTTGGAAGTTAAAAGTGGTTTGGAAAAACAGTGGATGCTTCCTACAAGGACTGTAGTTTGCCGCAGAGAACGTCTAATAAGGATAGGACGATTTCCACATGAAATGTAATTCCCATTTCTTCTTGAAGCCGAAATAAATCTGAGAATGTTTATCGCACATGCTTGGTTTTTACTGCAGGTAGGCTACGTTAATCTTATACAAGTTATATCCTAGGACGTAGGTAAAATAATGTTAGGCTACCGTTAGCATTGGTTGAGTGATGGAGGCCAATTTGATTATTGATGTATTTGTAGAAAACCATAAATGCGGTTATAGGCTACCAAGCAAATTGATAACAGCACTAATTGTATCTTTTGACTTTCACCTCGTTTGCTTATGACCGTAACCTAGGCTACTAACAGGAGCTAAGTGAGTTAGCCACAACACGTTCGCTACGTGATGGTTTTCTAATGGAAAAAATATATGGGCTTCCTGAAAGATAACCTGTCTATGATGCATCCTAAACACCGAGCTGGGACATTTCTGCTCAAAGTCTCAAAAAGCATCTGAGTCAACGTTCACTCCCAAACACCCATATAGGCTACTTCAACCCTTTATTTTCAAAGGTGATTCAAGTAAGGAAGAGCATGGCTCAAAGTAAATTAACTAGGACTGAAACTACATAAATTCGTCAAAGTGAATCATTTGTGTCAACTCGCCGCAATGTAGATGTATTAACGCACCTGTGATGATCTACATCTCCATTTAAACCAAATGTTTTAGAGCGCACGTTGAGAGATTTATCCAGGGCAGGGCTGTAGCCTACACATTTGTTGCACGCAAAAATCATTCTTTGCGATGGATGATTTAGTACCGGTTTAGCACCGGTCCGATACAGTTTTGCCTATACCGTGAGACTGAGACGCTTTTTGTTTGTTCGAAGTGCGTGTTTAGGGTGTGAGAGGGGAGTCGATGTGCTTTGATTTCAGCTTGTTAGTTGTAGTCTATGTGATTAAAAACACGTGTGTGTGTGTGTGTGAAGTATCCAAACAATGATAACGCTTTCATTGTGGCTGCTTTAGCCACAGACCTTGAGCTACTGTACAGTGGATTGGGTTCCATTTAGAAGTGTCCACTTAATTTGTGCTTTCCGTGATTCACACAGCTGCGTGAAATGTATTACTACTGATATGTAAAACTATTAATATTTATTACACGGCTCTTCATAGTGCTGCAGAATGCTCCATTCACTTGAATGGGCCTTCCCAACGTTCGGCGGTCTGCTAATTCTGAATAACAGACCGTTGCTAAGTATAACAGACCGCTGTCAAGGAAAATGGGCTTTGTGCTTCTAAGTCAATTCTTTCATATATCACACGCAAGGATTGGAACTTCATTCAAAAGTGAAAGCAGACGGTTGATCAGCTGTGTTCTAAAGAATGTTTGATTCAAGTTCAGCGAGTGTTGTTGCGAACTATTTGTTTCTCAGCAAAAGCCATGATGAAACGGTAACAAATAGGCTATAGCCTAGGCTATGTAGGCTAAAGAGTCATATCGTGGGGAGTTTATTGTGTCGTTTTGGTAAGTAGCCGTGTAATAAGCGGGATAATGTATAGAACGCCAGTCATTGTCGGGAGATAGGTCCCTTCAGGGCGGAACAAGACCCCTCCACTGCGCGTCGGGGTCCGGTTCGTCCTGTCGGGACCTATCTCCCAACAATGACCGGCGTTCTATACATTATCCCTTACATAACTTTTCGCCAAGAGATGGCAGCTTAAGTCCGCTTGATACTGTAAGCCATTGGTTCCCAAGGGAGATTTTATTTGGGTCGCCAGCATAGCTTAGTGACAATTTATGTTGTGTAATAGGCCTAGCATAGTGCCTACCTTATATAGTTTGTTAACAGTCATGGTTTTGTCATAACTCCGTCTATGCATTTTTGCATTTAGAATAGGGAGGGAAAGTAATCTCATCGCCATCTAGTGGTTGCGTTCCTAGAGTTTAGCGGAGGGGATGGGATTTTTTTTTAGAAAAAATATATCTCGGTGTACATTGGAATCTTAATTTAATGCCTTCCATATGTTGGGGTCACCTCAAGTGGGGTCGCTTCAAGTGGTCATACCTTATTTTTAGGATCAGTTGAATTGTTTTGAGTTTTTGTCGTAACATGGTGATAACAAACTACAGTTGCATGTGACGTCACAGGTTTGGGCGCTTAATCTCTAACTGATCAATACAGCAATTTGCTTACATATTTTTGTAATAACGGAAGGTGATGTAAACTGCGTGGTGATAACCTTTATGTCTGGATAACTGGTGTTGTGCTTCTACTCACATGAAGAGCTGGCAGTAAGTGTTAAGTGGCAATGCTAACCAGGCTAATAAACAAACCATGCTACCATGAGTAAGGTCGAAGGGTAAAGTCACGTGGCTTTTTTGTAGTTCGTTTATGAAACAAAACGAGCCATTTCGATTTTTTTAAATAAGGCAAAATATGGTCTGACATTTTCACAGTTAGAAGATTATTACTGTATAGACACTGAAAAATATTTTTGGTGGATAAGATCGCTGATTTGGCTTCACAGTATTTTTAAAAAAAATAGGTCTATGGGACTTAACATTGGAGCTGCTCTTCGATAGGAACGCAACCACTTGGGGCGCTGGTTTTCACTTTCCCTCCCTATAGCTCTGAAACCGGGGGGGCGAACACGTCGCAGGGGGGGGGGGGGGGGGGGGGGGCGCCAAAATTAAACAATATTTCTACTGGGCGCCTACCATGGACTAGGCTGGGTGAACTTTTCGACTTCTTAAAAGATTGAGCTTGGTCTAGCGAAAGCCAGACTAACCATGGACCTCATAGTTGCAAAATGCAAGGGAACATGAATCAGCCTATTATTTGCACAAACAATAACGGACAGTAGCTCTTCAACTTGGCCCATTAAGATGTGTATGAATAGTCTAGCAAAGCATTTCATGAATGCCCTTTTGGACATGTCAGTTATTTGCACCACTGGGTAAAACTGCATTGTGTTTTAGACTACTGGTATTTAATTTGTGCATAGACAATAAAGCTGAATATCATATGAACTAGATGACTAAACATATGCATATGTAGAAGAAGAAACATTCACAAAAATCCATGACATGACCTCTCTTCTTGATAGCTGTTGAAAACTGCATGGAACTGACAGGGATTGTTTTGTTTAATAATAATAAATAAATAAATACATTATGCTGCTGCTTTCCCAAATACAATGTAGCCTACAGGTCAGTGTACCTTTCATCAGTCCAGTTGCAATGGATGGACTGTGATGAACTGCCCTACATGTGATTGTTTAGATATTTTAAAGGTTTTATAACAATGCTACAAATTTTTTGGCAAGTGCTACAAATCTATTCACCTTTGCAGCGCCAGTAGGCTACTTTGTGTGCGCTGCAAATACACATTCCAAACAAGCATACACAAAAGTTTCAAGAGTGGGGGTTGGAGTAGAAGATGGAGACAAATTCATTAATATGGTTTATTTTCGCGGCATGGATGTACAGGACTGCGCGGCGGTCATATTTTGTACCGCTATGCGGTACATCTAGTTTATTATATGTTTCTTAATATGTGGGGTGAATTCTAAAAAAGATTAAAAAGCAACATTTTAAAGCAATCCTACTCTCCATCTTACATGTTTTATATGTGTTAATCAATTCATTGAATTGTATTTAACTATACATTGCATTTTAATTGTATTTCATTCTATGATTTTTGGTTGAAGCCACAGAAGCGCAAACTGAACCTGGTCCAACTACAAGCTTTCTTGCAATAACCTGCCCACCTGCCAACACAGCTATATCCAAGCCACTCATACCAGATGGTAATAATAATGATAATAATAATAATAATAATATATCTACTGACATTAATATCCCCCTGCAAATTATAAATAAAATGTGATGTAAAGATTCACTGTATACTAAGTTCTGCTTCGATATGCATGTGTTTGTGTTTTGACAGCGTGTTCTGGAGCTGCACGCAGTCTATATCTGGCAACATGGATGTACACTCTTATGATTTTTAAAAGCATGGTGTACTTCTGTGCCATCTCCTACTTCTTATGCACTAAGAATGTGGGAAGGAATCCCTCCTGTGACAGGAAAGCTCCATGACACCATGACTGTGGAGCTGAGAGATTTTCTTATTCTTCATTAACAGCATACTTTTGTGATGCTAGTGTAAAATCAGAAGCCATTGATCTTTGTCATATTCTCTTCTCTCAGCAAATATTATTTTTCAATAGAACTCTCTATGAGTGTTTTTGCACATTATTTCCTCTTTATTTTCTCCGATGTATTTTTTAATGTTTATCTTTTTTTGCTTTATTGCTTTATGTTTTGATGTGCACACATAGCATCTTAAAGCTGATTGAATTATTGTGTTATTCTATTACTATATTTTCTGTGCAGCTCAAAATATACTATATATTTTCTATCTTAACATTTATTCTTATCAGTCAAAACCATTGTTTTTAGAAACAAATGATTCTGCTGTTATGTCGTTGTTTAAAAAAGGCAAATGCTGATTTACTTATATAAGATTAAATTAAACTGTTTTACTACATGAAATTATTTGATCACCTGGTTATAGCTAATACTGTAATTGTGATGTAAACTACAACATTTGTATGTACATTTTTAGAACATCAAATGCAACACTTTTGAATAAACAGCATATCCAAGACTTCACAACTGACGTTCTTGAGAGGAAATACGTCAAAAGGATAAAGAAACAAATACTCATGAACTGAATGTCATACACCCTAAAATAATATATGATTAATATTATCTGTCAATATTTGTCATTTTAATGACATAAATAAATGTCCCCTGCACATGTTTATGGTTAATAAGCAACAGGTGAATACAGGTCCCTCTGCCATGTCTCTCAGCCAAGGGGTTCTCTCAAGACCTCTGACCTACACTGATAATACTATATGTTTGTGGAGCTCAATTCAAATCTGATTAATAAATCAAAGGCATTAGTGCACTAATCTAGATTTAAAGAAGCATATGCATGTAAAACATCATAATAAGCAATTTACATATACAGTACTCAAGTACTGTATATCAAGTCTAAACAGTTCACATTTGTTAATTGTAGTTTCAGACACTGCATTTTTTCAATCGCTTTTATTTCTTTAAAAATGATTGACCTGAGAAAAAGCATAGAAACCTAGCTGTATTTTTTTGTTGTTGGTATTTGACTCTTTGTTTTTCACAGTTCAGCGTTTTACTCAATTTTAGTTCCCAATCCCATAAATAAAAATAAGCAACTTGTAGGCACAAGGTTCAAAGATTACCTTAAACCTTGTGCATTGTGCCTAAATTGTACAGTACATGTTACTAGTGTGGTACAAAAATGAGCACAGAGCTTTTGAAACTGCTGGCGCTCTACAGGCACGATGAGAGAACATGTGGTTAATGTGCAAGAGACACTAAGCCAGCACTTACTGGAAGGAAAGAGTAGCAGTTTAACCACAGTTGATGGTGTGAGATAGCAGAGGGGTTTTTAATTGTCTGCTTTGTATCTACATTATTATTTGTGGTCAAGGGCGTATGCAGAAGAGCAAAACATGAGCACCTAATCTTACTTGAACTCAACTGAATAACTCACAAAAGCAGTAAGTTATCTTCTCTGTCACCCACAGAGCAAACACCTGTATTCCCATAAATGCAGTTAATATTATTGTATGTGGGTAAACAAATGTTTACAGACTGATAAAGCAAGGTATAATAATAATGAAATCAAAAACACAATCTGGACCAACCCCATAATTGTTAAAATATGGCAAATATTATGACAGCATGCATTATTTTCCACAGGTGGTGTTGTGTCAAAATGATTGCCCACCAATAGAATAAAAAATAAGACTCTCCTTCCACATAGTGCATGAGCACTACATCAGGTATGGCTACCAGGAGAGCAGTGAGCCAAATAAGGACTGAAGTTCTAGAGATTTGGGCCCAGTAAGCCCTGACACAGAATAGTGCCGGATGTCATTCAGTAGTGATATCCTATGTGTGGTGTCATCATCTCAGAGATGACAATTCTGTTTCTGTTAACATCACTATTGTAAAATATTACAGAATGTCCTAGTGTGGTCCAGGTCCAGTTTTCTACCCACAGTAAAATGGTGTAAATGTAATATGTTTAAGTAGTGTAGATGTGAAAATAATCATAACTGAGTATTGATGTGTTTTAACTGAGCAGTAGACTGCAGTTGTTACTGCATCTACAGTCAAGATGGACAATCAAGCTCTTAGTTTTTGTATGCATCAGTGGTTGTTTGATCTCACAGTGAGTCTCGGGCACAGTAGTACACAGCTGTGTCTCCAGCCTGTAGATTCTGGCCCTGTAGAGTCACTGTGTTACTCGTGGTGTCTCTGGAGACGCTGAACTTGTTCTTGTTCATAGTTGTTCATAGTTTATCACTATGGTGCTCCTCGCCATCATAATCTATGGCATTGATCCACTCCAGAGATTTTCCTGCTGGCTGCCGAATCCAACCTGTTCTAAAGTAGCTGCTAGTAGTGATTGACATCCCAGATACTTGGCATGTAATCCTTAAGTTTGCTCCTAGCTTTGCAGCCACTGAGCTTGGCTGGGTGTGCTCAATGCCATCCACCACTGAAAATGAAAGAATATCAGATATAAAACAAAGCTGTACCCCTTAATGACCTTCACCAATAGCAAAACATATCCATTTCTGAGAACTCACCGAAAAGAAATGAGAGCAGACACAACACCAGTGACACAGGAAACATAGTACACTGCTCTTCTTAACCCCCACATCACACCATGAAATGCATCCACCCCTTAAATAGAGAAAAGGGGAGGGGATATTTGCATATTTAACAGATCCCACAATGTGTTCAGTTATGTTTATGTTAAGAGTATAAAATGTGGTTGTTATTTTATTTCATAAATCATATATCATGGGAGACTGTTCCTCTCAGTTCTATTTCCATGCCTAGAAAACAATTATTTGTATGTGCTCATGTAAATCAGATGAATTATCAATGAATGAGTAGCAAAATTAATAGATGGATACATGATCGAAGGTTTGGGAACCCAGGGAAGTGAGGGAGAGTTATAAAAAGAGCTGATTATGTCAGTATTCACTATTCTGGATTAACACAGGACAGCTTGAGTGGAGTTGTTATATTCTGGTGATATTGATATATTCACTTATTTTCTGAAAGGAGCAGCTATTGCTGTCTTACAATGCCATCTACTGGCCATGCATGTAACAGTTTATTTTTTTTAAAAATCAAACAATGTATTCATCACAATAACATCCAATACAGCTCAGTCAAGCATTTATTATACTGTGGCGTCTAGCAGGGTAGGAATAAATTCTCTGTTTTGAGGCCAGGGACAGCCACCCATTTCTAGGGACAATATGAGCTGTGATTGTCTCTAATGAAAAAAAGAAACATTTTATCTATCATATTTTTTTCATAAGTTATAGATTAATGTATTTTTTATTTAATGTAATTTTGTTCAGGCCCCCAGTTGGCCTCTAACACTGTGATATCGAGCACAGTAATATACAGCTGTGTCTGCAGTCTGCGCACTCTGGCCCTGTAGAGTCACTGTGTTACTGGAGGTGTCTCTAGAGATGCTGAACTTGTTTTTCAGTGACTCCTTGTAATATAAGCTTTCTCTTCTTCCACTGTCGATGTACCCAATCCACTCCAGAGCTTGTCCTGATGGCTGTCGAATCCAAGCTGTGGCATAGCTAGTAATTTACAGTTGATGGTCAAACTTTGACCCGGCTGGATGACCAGTGAAGCTGGCTGAGTGAGCTCATTAGAATACACACCTACAAAAGAAAACACAGAAATAGGTTGGTAAATAGACCATAGAGTGACCCAATTTGAATGAGATCCATCATGTATGTTCTTAGCATACTCACAGGTTATGAGAGGCAGCAGCACAGAAGCAGGCAGCATGTTTGTATTCATGAGGAAGTGACTCCACTGCACCTTCCAGACCACAGAGGCTGAAGTGGTCGTGTCTTTTTATCTGCTGAACTTGTTCTTCAGGGCATTGTTTTCATTTTTGAGGAATCCCTCCTGCCTGACAAACCCAGGCTGTTCCATAGTTGCTATCTGTAATGGATGCTCCCGTCACATAACACTTTGCAGTGTATTAACAGGTGCTTGGTTGGTTGTCGCCGGGATGCAGAGCAGAGCAGAGCAGAGTTCAGTAGGGTGACAGCCGCAGGAAAAGAAGCTTCCTTCCTCTGAACCTGTAACCCCTCCAGAAGGGGAGTGGGGTGAACAGTCTGTGGTTGAGGTGAGAACTGTCTTTGATGATGCTGTGCTCCTTGCCCAAGCATCGCTTGCCTTGGATGGCCTCGATGGCGGGGAGTGAGAACCGGTGATGCGTTGGTCAGTTTTTACCACCTTCTGCAGTGCTTTTCAGTTGTAGGCAGAGCAGTTGCCATACCAAACTGTGACACAGTTGGTGAAGATGCTCTCGATGGTGCAGCGGTAGAAGTTCAACAGGATCTGAGGAGATAGGTGGACCTTAAAGAATGTGCATAACATATACGCATGCATGGCCACTGCTCTTACTTCCAGTGAAACTAGTTAGGCAGTAATGCTGTGGTTTTGGAGTGCAAAAGTAAGAGACTGTTTTGATACTTTGAGGTGTTGGACAGTCATCAGGTCATTCCTGTGACTGAATGAGCAGCTGTTATGTTACTAGTATGGACCATCACTGCCCCCTGATGGTTATCTGATTGCTCATTGCAAGGCATTGACAATGTTTTTGTACATCTCCTCTCAGTGTTTGTGTCACGGTGCTTCTCTTGCACAGTAATACACAGCAGAGTCCTCTGCCCTCAGACCAGACAGTTTCAGGTACACCATGCTGTTGGGGTTGGTTCTGGTGATTTCAATGCGTCCTTGGGCACTGCTGGCATAGCTGGTGCCACTAGCATCATTCCAAATAGCACCCATCCACTCCAGTGCTTTCCCAGCAGGCTGTCTGATCCAGTGCATGTGGTAATTCCCAAAAGTAAACCCAGATCCTTTACAGGAGAGACTGAGAGTGTCACCAGGTTTTCTCAGTACTGCACTGGAGGGAATAGACTCCAGACTTTGACTTTTCACCGCTGCTGAATAAAGAAAAGAGGCAAATTGTCAGAGTACATCTCTAGTACCAATCTGAAAAGGGATTTGATATTCAGAGACACTCACAGGCTATGGTGCTGAGTAGCAGCATCAGTGAGAGTGTGTCCTTCATCCTGTGGGTGTTGATGTGAACTCAGCTGCAGCTCACAGTTCTGCAGCTCCCCATAAGTACTGATGGACACCCAGCACAGAGTTTGCATAATCATGGCAGCAAGCAGGAGGTCATACAAGAGGGTATGATGTCATTTATCTCCACATACAGAATGTCTTCGGCATCTATTAGGTTTGTTTCATTCTTTCTTTTGTTGGTTGGTTAGTGTCAGCTAACAGAAATACCTTTGTGGAGGCTTAATATATATACTGAATTTTGTAAACTAATTATTCCAACTAAGTTGTGGCAGTCCTTATTGTGAAAAGATGACAGAGTGATCCATAGGAAGAGTAAGACTAAGAATAATAAAAACTGGTTATGTGCTATCTATTGTCTCAGAGATGCACAAGTTTGTCTATTTAAGTATGGAAACACTGACATTTTTTCTGCTGTAACTCAACACCTTATTTATTGTAATAAAAAATGTATACGTTAATATTGCACACTTGAGGAAAACAATGTCCACTACAAGTGTGCTTGGAGGTTGTCTACATTTATTCAAATACTGCACAGATCACAGATCCCTTTGGCACGTTAACTCGCTGCTTTCTTTTCTCTCACTTCAGTTTTGTTTTCTCTCTTTTTTAAGTAGTTTGTACTGAATTAAGCCTCTGATTGTATTTTATCTTACAGTCACCTACTGCTGAAGAAATGACTACATGCATGACTAAATACATTAATAAAATGGACATAAATGAGACAAATCATGGGGGGTATACCACAAATGTACTGTTATAAATACTATATCTAACCATATTTGCAATATATGAAGCTGTTTTAATAAGACATTTTTATTAAACTCATTCTGCATTAAAGTAATATAACTGATTACTAGGAGAGTTTTTGTCAGTGTAAGTGGTTGTTTTCTGTCACAGTGACTCTCGGGCACAGTAGTACACAGCTGTGTCTCCAGCCTGTAGATTCTGGCCCTGTAGAGTCACAGTGCTGCTGGAGGTGTCTCTGGAGATGCTGAACTTGTTTTTCAGGGCATTGTTTTCATATTCGGTATTCTGGTAGAGGAGTGTGTTGATCCACTCTAGAGGTCTCCCTGCTGCCTGACGGATCCAGGCTGTTCCATAGTAGCTGCCATCTGTAATGGAAGCTCCAGTCACTTTGCAGGTAACAGTCAGAGACTCTCCTGGCTTTACCATGATGGAGCTGGGCTGAGTGTGTTCAATAGCACAATCTACCCCTGTAAAACAAAGCAGAACCCAACATTTGAACAAATAAAACACATAAAAATACAAGTTATGTTCAAAGTACTTATGTTCAACAAATAAGTCATTAGACCCACATGTCACCACCAGTATAAGCATCAGGAAACATGTTTGTGTTGAGGAGGCTGATGTGAGTGGCATGGCTCGGGCGTGCTCCATGATCTGATGAAGAAATGAAAGTCACACAGAGTATTTATACATGGAAGATGGAAGGTGGAATTTGCATTCAGATGTACTGCATATACATTTTTATTGTCTGTAAAAGGTGTTGGTGTCATGGGTCATGTAATGGACGTACTGTTGTGTTATACCTCCCCCTACTGACTAAGAGTTGTGTTTTTATGTAACAACACAAAATATACACAGGATTGGTAGGCGTACTGAAGCACAAGAATGAAAATATTTAAAAACAGGGTCAGAAAAAAATAATACACATTATAATTTGATGCCATACTATTTGGACTGGGTACTAAATGTGATACCTATATTAAATTGTTATCTGCGTTGAACTAATCCATGGGTTTAATGTGATTCGCTGTAGTAATGCATTCATTTCCCATTGCGTATTTCACATCAGTAAAGTGTATTAGCAGACAGTCTGGTATTGATGGGCTGACTGACTCTGTTATATCTGACAGCTGAAGTGGAATGTTAAAAAAACAATCCCCATCCACACTGACTCTCATCAACCATCTTTCTGAAGTTGCGTTTCCTTTGAAACTAGTGACCAGTGACCTGAGAGACTGACTGAAAGGAATAGATGTAAAATTCCTCTTGATAACAGGGTGAATGAGGAAGAGAACAAATCACCATGATGTGCAGCTTGATATTATTTAAGAACAGCAACCAGGTTTTATATGCAGATTTGTTTTTCTTATATCATAAGCTTCAAGTGTCTTTTGTTCTTTGGATTTTAGTTTTTTTTTAAATGTTGAATTGCTTTGATGTACTGCATTTAACTCTCAGGTTGGCTTTGAAGGAAACGTGTGTCTCACCTCAGGATGTCAGGTCTGCAGTTTCATTCAGACATAGAACATTGAATTGTTTATACTATAATAATCACATGCAGTAAGAAAAAATAAATGAATTTGTCAAATGTTCAATATGCTTTTGTATGTGTTTCCATTTAGGCAAGACAACTGTGATTGTGATGTTGATGCTGTAAGAGCCGTGTCTGCCTCCAGAAAAGATTTCCTACATGACAACAACAGCCACAGTGGAAACCATCTGGTGTTTTTGTACATCTCCTTTTGAGACTTTGGTCACTGTGCACGTCTTGCACAGTAATACATAGCAGAGTCCTCCTCTGTCAGACCAGAAATCTTCAGATATGACATGCTTTTGGAATTGTCCTTTGTTACGGTAGCACGCCCGTTCATTCCTGTTGCATACCATGTGTTCCCATTGCTTGTATCGATGTGTCCAATCCAAGTGAGAGGCCCTCCAGCTGGTTGACGAACCCAACTCAAACCATAGCTACCAAAATTATAGCCAACAGCTTTACATGAGATGCTGAGTGTTTCACCAGGCCCTTTCTGGACAGGAACCAAGGGGATGGACTCCAGACTCTGGCAGTTTAGACCTAAATCAGCAAAAGTAACAGAACAATGGTTAGCGTAAAGGAAAACACGTAAATAATGTTCCTTTAATGATAGTTCATATGATGCGTAGTGTTGTTCAGACTAGCAGCATCAGTGAGAGTGTGTCCTTCATCCTGTGGGTATTGATGTGAACTCAGCTGCAGCTCACAGTTCTGCAGCTCCCCATAAGTACTGATGGACACCTAGTGCTGAGTTTGCATAATCATGGTGGCAAGGAGGAAGTAACGTAAGAGGTAAGACTGGCCATGTAACTCTCTGGGAAGAAAGTACTTATATGATCTCCACCTGCCTCATTCCTAAATAATAGTATAAATGTCATGGTAATCAACTTTCTGATGTTGTGTTAAAACTTTAAAGTAACATGATCTGAGCGACTGAAAGGAAACTTCTACCTGAAGACAAGGTGGAAGAGGAAGAGGAGGAAGGAATCACCATATAGGCCTATGTGGTATCTTTATCTGATTTAACAACAGAGACCAGATTATAAATGCTGATTTCTTTCTTAGGTAACACTTTGTAATAACTATGCTATTAGCATTTATTAAGCAATTGTACAACATGATTTATTCCTCATTTCTAAAGCATTGTTCCTACATTAATTCTTATCAGTAAAGCATTTGTTACACACAGTTATACAAGGTTTCTTCATAGTAAATAAACCCACCCGGTGGCTGATGCATCTGTCATCACTGTCACACAATGCAACATGCTGGTCAGTGACGCCCCCCTGTGATGGAAACTCCTCCAGACAGTGAGAGCTTTCATGCACTGAGAGATAGGGTATATGGCAGTGCCTGTCCCTGACCGGGGTGTAACCTGTGGCACGCCATATCTATAAACGCATCATGCATAATAAGCCTATAGGCAAGGCTACTGCCGTGGAAGCCATCATGATCATGCCCAGTCATCTCTGGCAGAGTGAGCATGCTTTTTGCATGGTTCACAATAAAACCCAATCTCCAAATTAAATATGCAGCTACAATATCTCACTATTGTAATCTCACACTGCCACCTGCTGACTGGAATTGAGAATAGGGAGTGTATTTGTATGGCACACAGAGCCTTTCTGTAACTGTGGTATCCTGCACAGTAATACACAGCAGAGTCCTCTGCCCTCAGACGAATCAATTTCAGATACACCATGCTGTTGGGGTTGTCTCTGGTGATTTCTATCCGTCCTGTGCTGCTGGAATAGAAAGTACTGCCATCCTTATAGACAAAACCGACCCACTCCAGTGCTTTCCCAGCAGGCTGTCTGATCCAGTACATGTTGTATCTCCCAAAAGTAAACCCAGATCCTTTACAGGAGAGACTGAGAGTGTCACCAGGTTTCTTCAGCACTGCACTGGAGGGAATGGACTCCATGTTTTGACTTTTCACTAAAAGTCTAAATAAAGACAAGAGGCAAATTATCAAACTACATCTCCAGTACCAATCTAAAAAGTGATTTGCCATTAACAGACACTCACAGGCTATGGTGTTGAGTAGCAGTATCAGTGAGAGTGTGTCCTTCATCCTGTGGGTGTTGATGTGAACTCAGCTGCAGCTCACAGTTCTGCAGCTCCCCATAAGTACTGATGGACATCCAGCACATAGTTTGCATAATCATGGCAGCCAGCAGGAAGTCACGTAAGAGGTATTGCAAGAGACTGGCCATGTAACCTCTGGGAAACCAAGAGTGTGCCCGTGCTCTTGTGGAAGTCTAGTGTTATGTCTCAGATAAATCTCATATCTCCATCTCATACCTCCATCGACCTCTGAGCCTCATTCCTAATAGATATGGAATATAAATGTAATGGTAAATGATATAATGTCTTACATATCTGGCCCCACATGTTTGCCCCATATGTTGCTGATGTTGTGTTTAAACTTAAGTAACTGTGATCTAAACAACAGAATGGAATCAAGATAGAAACGTCTACCTGAAAACAAGGTGGAAGAGGAAGAGGACTTACTAACAGAAACAAGACTTTAAATGCCGATTTCATTCTCATTACAGAGTTCAAGTTTCTTTTGTTTTGTTTCTTTTGTCTGGAAAAAAACAAGCTTTAAATATTAAATTGTGATGCCACACCAATGGCTAAGCCTAGTTTTTGGCTGGCTGTTCTAAAGAGAAATCATGTCCAACACATCAATGAATTTTGAAAGCAACAATGTAACAATGTTATGCAGTAAGTAGAAACTGACAATGCACCAAATGTTTTGCTTAGTTTAATAATGCTGCAAACTACTCCCTAGGTCTTTTATGATTCACTGTGGGTGGAACTAGATGTTTGGATCAGGCACTTGGCTTGCGGGTATGAAACATATAAACCGTTATTATACCATTTTTATTTTAGTTTGCCATTGCTGAATTTGACTATAAATGAACAAGTTTAAATGGGGGGAATCGTAGTGGTGATGGCAATGCACATTACATAGGCTATAAATTAATCTTTTTATATATTATACTGTTATTCATATAATTCCAGAACATATGTGAATAGTCATAAAATAGCATTTCAAGTTATGGCATCAATATATTTAGTTTGTGGAAAAGTAAAATGAGGTTGCTAATAAAGCAGCTGATGCATGGTTGAGTTATTGTAGTAGAATACTTCACTGTGGGGTGGACTCTCTTTGGATCAGGCACAAGAGTCTATGTGACAGGTGAGAATGTCATAAAACATACCTTGACATTTTTATAAAACAGCAAATCTTACAGGCATTTGCCATTTGTATTAATTTGTGTAACACTGAAAATGATAAATATATAGATAATCAAGAGACTTCTAACTGTCTATTTTGAGAGTGAATGTTATAATAAGTAGTAACAAAAAACGAACATAAGTGTATTGGATTTAAAGAGTGTAAACATGTTGGGCCAGTAACCACCGAGATGGAAACATTGCTGCTCAAAGAAATGAATCGGATCACTGAACTCTGACATGTTTCTACATAAAGAGTAAAATATTTTGTTGAACTGAAGAATTGAACTTTAGCTGAGACAAGAGGAAGGCTAAAATTAAGAAATTCAAGGCAATGGTCAAAATTGATATTAAATTGAGCTCAGTTGTGTCTAGGAGTAATAGATTAGAGACAGAAGAGTTTTTTTCCTTTCTTCTGGTCAGACATTTTTGCATTGGCAATTTCAATTGTTTTAATAGCCTATGTATGTGTAAATATGATTATCAGAAGAATGGTTCACAAAGTGTAAGTTCTTTTGATGAATAAATGATTGATTCATGAGGTGATTGTTAGATAGTGAAAATATTCATATTACACGTGAGAGCATGTGGAGTTGTTTGGCATGTTCTGCATGTGGGGCATTATGTATTTTTATAACATGTTGTTGGCATCACATTCAAAATGGCCATATATGTTCCATTAATTTGTGATTTTCAACATTTGATATGTTGTCTGTCCTTTTTGCAGCTAAATATGGGTTTATGAGATTGTACATTTTCATATTCTGTCTTTATTTGCATTTTACACAATGTCCCATATATATAGAGCTCTTGAAAAAATGAAGAGACCACTGCACATTTTCTGATGTCACCCTATGGTTGCTGAGTGACATTCAAATGAGTTGACGGTCATATTCAAATTTGCAGTAGTCTCTTAATTTTGAATATGATCGCAAACTCATTCGAATGTCAGTCAGCAACCGTAGGATGACATCAGAAAAATGTGCAGTGGTCTCTTAATTTTTTCCAGAGCTGTATTGTATATATACAATATGCTATAATAGTTAAATGACCATACACCATTTATCTTATTACCATTTGCCATATCATAATCTATTGTTCCATCAAAAATTTCTTAACTTTGCTGAAGAATACTATTATGTCTGTTCTGTTTGATTTCAGATATGTTGTAGTTTGTTTAATTATGTAGTTTGTTTCATGATCTGCCATTTGTCTCACAATTTCAGACCAACTCATCCATGAACCTAAAGTGTCCGTCTATTCTACCACCAAACCTCAACAAGGGAAGAACACCTTTCTGTGCCATGCCAGTGATATATTCCTGGATATGGTCAGATTCCACTGGAAGGTGTTGAAAGATGATAACTGGGTCAACGTGGAGAAGAGCGATGGTGAGGTGCTGGAGTCGAGCTTCTCAGATAAGACAAGGACCAGTATGATGATTATTGACAAGCAGAAGGCCGATGCCAACCGCTATGCCTGCTCAGTCGAGCCCAACAGGGAAGGAAAAGAGAGCGAGCCTCTGGAGATAAAGAAAGGTACCGCTACTGTTTGTTCCTCTGGCCAGCATTGGAATAAATGTTATAGTTGTCCTCTTTGAAATCTTTATTAAGCCTAATGTTTCTAAATATGTGGGGGGAGTTCTAAAAGATTAAAAAGACACAATTTAAAGCAAGCCGACTCTCCATCCTGCATGTTTTATATTTGTTATTCAATTCAGTGAATTGTATACTATCTATACATTGCATTTTAAATGTATTTCATTCTGTCAATTTTGGTTGAAGCCACAGAAGCGCAAACTGAACCTGGTCCAACTTCAAGCTCACTTGCAATAACCTGCCCACCTGCCAACATATCCAAGCCACGCATGCCAGATGGTGATAATAATAATAATAATAATAATAAAAATAATAATAATAATAATAATAATATTAATAATAATAATAGATATGCTGACATTAATATCCCCTTGCAAATTATAAATAAAATGTGATGCAAAGATTCACTGTATACACTTGTGATGTCACTATTTTTTAATGTTCTGCTTCGATATGCTTGCGTTTGTGCTTTGACAGCGTATTCTGGAGCTGCACGCAGTCTATATCTGGCAACATGGATGTACACTCTTATGATTTTTAAAAGCATGGTGTACTTCTGTGCCATCTCCTACTTCTTGTGCACAAAGAATGTGGGAAGGAATCCCTCATGCGACAGGAAAGCTCCATGATACCATGACTGTGGAGCTGAGAGATTTGCTTATTTGTTTGAATTTTTTTTTGTGTTGCTAGTGTAAGTCAAAAGATATTGATCTTCGACATATTCTCCCCTCTCAGCAACTATTATTTCCAATAGAACTCTCTATACACATCACTGTTTGTGCACATTATTTCCTCTTTATTTTCTTCCATGTTTTTTTATGCTTAATTACTTTGTTGTGTTTTGATGTGCACACATAGCACCTTAGACCTGATTTTGTCCTTTGTTATTCTATTACTTTATTCTCTCTAAAATATATTTTCTATCTTAACTTTTATTCTAATTCCATTTGCCCAATCATAAACATAATTTTTGGAAACAAATCATTTTGCTGTTATGTCATTGTATTACAAAGGCAAATGTTTCTCTTATGTAAGATTACATCAAACTGTTTTACCACGCAAAATTATTTTATCACCTGTGTATAACTAATACTGTAATTGTAATTCGTATGTATTGTTTTAGATGGTCAAACGCAACACTTTTGAATAAACAGTTTTAAGACTTCACTTCACTGACTTTCTTGTAAGGAAATGTGTCAAAAGGAAAAATAAATAAATACCCATGAGCATTTTCTCATACAGCCTAAAATAACATATAATCAATATTATCTGTCAATAATTGTCATATGTCAATTGTCAATTACTTCTGTACATGCTCCCTACACATGTTGTTTATCTGAATAGTTAATAAGCAACAGGGGAATACGGGTCCCTCAGCCATGTCTCTATCAGTCAAGGGGTTCTCTCAAGACTTCTGACCTGCACTGTTATGTATATATATATATATATATATATATATATATATATATATATATATATATATATATATATATATAACTGTCTTTGAACATACAACGTGAAGCTCAATTAAAGCCTGCTTAATAAATCAAACAATGAAGTGCTCTAATCAAGAATCAAATATGCATGTATCTAAATATAAGTTATAGACAGTACTCATGTAAATATAAATCAGGTTTCTCAGCCAAGTTTACTTGCATATAGAAGGAATTTAGTCGCTGCATTTATCTCATCCGTGAATTAGTGAACACACAGAGCACACAGTGAGGTGAAGCACACACTAACCCGGAGCAGTGAGCGGCCTTGCTACATCAGCGCTCGGGGAGCATGGGGTTAGGTGCCTTCCTCATGGACACTTCAGCCGTTCCTACTGGTCGGGGACTGAACCGGCAACCCTTCGGCTACAAGCCCGAAGCCCAAATACTCATAAAGTATTGTAAAACATTGTGCTCATGAAGTAGTGTTTGACCTGAAGAAAAACAGCACATTGGTACCCAACATTGTTGTTGTTTGTTTCTTTTTTTTATTTTTACAGTTCAGACACAAGGTTTTAAAACCTTGTCATTGTGCATAAATTGTACAGCACATGTTTCTAGTGTGGTACAAAAATGAGCACAGAGCTTTTGAAACTGCTGGCTCTACAGGCACGGTGAGATGTGGTTAATGTGCATCAGACACTAAGCCAGCACTTACTGGAAGGAAAGTGTAGCAGTTTAACCACAGTTGATGACTTGCAGTACTTGTGAGATAGCACAAGAACAGTCTGCTTTGCATCTGCATTATTATTTGTGGGTAAGGTGATCAAACAAGGGCATATGCAGAAGAGCAAAACATGAGCACCTAATTTTACTTGAAGTCAAACTGAATAACTGCTAAAAGCTGAAAGTTGGAAACACATCTATCATTTTAATATCTGTTTTTCTCCTCTTTGCCACCCACAGAGAAAAAAACACCTGTATTTCCATGAATGGAGTATTATTGTATTTGGGTAAACAGATGTTTACAGACTTATTTGATACAGCAAAGTATATAAAAGAAGAAAACATATTTTTTTATCTTTAACTGTCTACTTATGCCATAACGTTACCTCTGCTATAACTGAAATAAATAACATATGACAAGCACAATTTTTCTGCAATGTGCATAAACAAAAACACAATCTAGAAGCACACAATTGTTAAAATAAAGCAAATCTTGTGACAGACTGTGATATGTCAAAGTGATTGCCCACCAATACAATAAAAACAACATCCTCTAATCGTCCACATAGTGCATGAGCACTAAATATCAGGTATGGCTACAAGGAGAGGCTTTGAGCCAAAGGACTGAAGTTCTAGATCCAGGTCCAGTAACCCCTGACACAGAATAGTGAGCTCCTCTATACAGTATGTGTGACGTCATCATCTCAGAGATGACAGTTTTCTGCCTACAAGCTCTTAGTTTTTGTATGCATCAGTGGTTGCTTGATCTCACAGTGAGTCCTGGGCACAGTAATACACAGCTGTGTCTCCAGCCTGTAGATTCTGGCCCTGTAGAGTCACTGTGCTACTGGACGTGTCTCTGGAGACGCTGAACTTGTTCTTCAGGGCATTGTTTTCATTTTTGTCTTCATCATAGTCGAGCGTGTTGATCCACTCTAGAGGTTTCCCTGCTGACTGACGGATCCAGGCTGTTCCATAGTAGCTGATATCTGTAATGGAAGCTCCAGTCACTTTGCAGGTAACAGTCAGAGACTCTCCTGGCTTTACCATGATGGAGCTGGGCTGAGTGTGTTCAATAGCACAATCTACCCCTGAAAACAAAACAGAATCCAACATTTTAGAACATATAAAACTCATAAAAATACAAGTTATCTTCAAATTACTTCTGAATAAGCTATTAAAAACCCACATGCCACCAGCAGTATCAGCATCAGGAAACATGTTTGTGTTGAGGAGGCTGATGTGAGTGACATGGCTCGGGAATGCTCCATGATCTGATGAAGAAATGAAAGTCACACAGTATTTATACATGGTAGGTGGGCACTTTTGCATTCAGGTGTCTATTTTGGAATAATCCGGGACATAGTTCATGTTATACATCTAGCATTTTAAACACTCCATGCATATGTTTACACTAATCACACTCAACATGAGAAGCAAATACAACTGGGTAACTTGAATAATGTTCCAATCAAATGAATGCATAACAATAATATAAAATGTACCGTTGTTTCACACCTCCCCCTATTCACTCTAGCTCAGTTGTAGAGTGTACATAATACACTTACATGGGCACTGTGCTTACTTCCAGACTGAAGCTAGCTAGGCAGTATGCTGTGGTTTGTAATGCAACAGTTAGAGACTATTTTGACACACGAGGTTATTTGAGGACGTTAGGTCCTTAGTGGCACTTGTTGTTTCTGAATGAACAGCTGTTATGTTACTATGGGCCATCACTGCCCCCTGATGGTTATGTGTATGATTGCTCATTATAAGATAGTGACAATGTTTTTGTACATCTCCACTCAGTGTTTGTTTCACTGTGTTTCTCTTGCACAGTAATACACAGCAGAGTCCTCTGCCCTCAAACCAGACAGTTTCAGGTACACCATGCTGTTGGGGTTGGTTCTGGTGATTTCAATGCGTCCTTGGGCACTGCTGGCATAGCTGGTGCCACTAGCATCACTATAGATAAAACCCATCCACTCCAGTGCTTTCCCAGCAGGCTGTCTGATCCAGTGCATGTCATAATTCCCAAAACTAAACCCAGATCCTTTACAGGAGAGACTGAGGGTGTCACCAGGTTTCTTCAGCACTGCACTGGAGGGAATGGACTCCAGGCTTTCACTTTTCACCACTGCTGAACAAAAACAAGAGGCACATGAATCAGACTACATCTCTAGTACCAATCTGAAAAGGGATTTATTATTCACTGCAACTCACATGCTATGGTGTGGAGTAGCAGTATCAGTGAGAGTGTGTCCTTCATCCTGTGGGTGTTGATGTGAACTCAGCTGCAGTTCACAGTTCTGCAGCTCCCCATAAGTACTGATGGACACCCAGCTCTGAGTTTGCATAATCATGGCAGCAAGCAGGAGGTCATGCAAGAGGGTATGATGTAATTTATCTCCACATACAGAATGTCTTCAGCATCTATTAGGTTTGTTTCATTCTTTCTTTTGTTGGTTGGTTAGTGTCAGCTAACAGAAATACCTTTGTGGAGGCTTAATGTATATACTGAATTTTGTAAACCTAGCATGGCAAATTAATTATTCCAACTAAGTTGTGGCAGTCCTTATTGTGAAAAGATGACAGAGTGATCCATAGGAAGAGTAAGGGCCCGTCCCAATACCTCCCCTACCGCTAGATTTTTGCCCTAACCCTCGTTTTTGCGCGTGCATGTGTAGGGCTAGGGTGTCCCATTACTTTAGGGAGCAAGGGGAAGTGCTATTTTCCCCTTAAAATCAACCCTCAAAATATAGCCAGGACCGATGCAGGCTTAAAACGAAGTGGGAGATGAAATTACCCAGGATACCGTGCAAGCTCAGCGAGCCGGCCACATTTTTCATATATTTTCGCAAATAAGCATATTAAATTTTCGAAATATGTTGGAATATGTTAGTTTGATTCACATCTGATGGACTGTTGAGTTTTGAACACTAATGTTAGAAAATATCTCACGAAGCTATCTGACGATGTTCATGATATCTGCTGAGTGCTTTGACAGAGTCTGCCCATCAAATAACGTTATATATCTGATCTGGATAGTTTCGTTAATATTTAAGGTGTGTGTTCTGGCGTTCACACGAATATCTTTGTTGATTAACCAGACGTAGATAAATCAGCACAGCCCACACAACAATGACCGCTGGAACGGGCATGTTCCTGAATGAAAATAGTAGCAGGCTACTACCGGTAGACACGTCGACGGCGCTGCGCGTGACGTAGGTGAGCACGTTCGCTACGCTAATTTGCATATAGTGGTGTCCCAATTCATAGGGAAAGATCTTCACCTCCACTTCCCTTGTCGAAGGGGCTTCAATGTTGAGGGCAATCAAAACCAAGAGGAAATTTTAAGGGGGGAGAAATGGGACGGGCCCTAAGACTAAGAATAATAAAAACTGGTTATGTGCTATCTATTGTCTCAGAGATGTACAAGTTTGTCTATTTAAGTATGGAAACACTGACATTTGTTCTGCTGTAACTCAACACCTTATTTATTGTAATAAAAAATGTACGTTAATATTGCACACTTGAGGAAAACAATGTCCACTACAAGTGTGCTGGGAGGTTGTCTTCATTTATTCAAATACTGCACAGATCACAGATCCCTTTGGCACGTTAACTCGCTGCTTTCTTTTCTCTCACTTCAGTTTTGTTTTCTCTCTTTTTTAAGTAGTTTGTACTGAATTAAGCCTCTGATTGTATTTTATCTTACAGTCACCTACTGCTGAAGAAATGCAACAGCATGACTAAATACATTAATAAAATGGCTACAACATCTTGGTTGGGACATAAATGAGACAAATCATGGGGGGTATACCACAAATGTACTGTTATAAATACTATATCTAACCATATTTGCAATATATGAAGCTGTTTTAATAAGACACTTTTATTAAACTCATTCTGGCATTAAAGTAATATTACTGATTACTAGGAGAGTTTTTGTCAGTGTAAGTGGTTGTTTTCTGTCACAGTGACTCTCGGGTACAGTAGTACACAGCTGTGTCTCCAGCCTGTAGATTCTGGCCCTGTAGAGTCACTGTGTTACTGGACGTGTCTCTGGAGACACTGAACTTGTTCTTCAGGGCATTGTTTTCATTTTTATTTCCATTGTACTAAAGTATGTTAATCCACTCTAGAGGTTTCCCTGTTGCCTGAGGCTGTTCCCCGGTAGCTGCTATCTGTAATGGATGCTCCAGTCTCTTTGCAGGTAACAGTCAGAGACTTTCCTGGCTTTACCATGATGGAGCTGGGCTGAGTGTGTTCAATAGCACAATCTACCCCTGAAAACAAAACAGAATCCAACATTTTAGAACATATAAAACTCATAAAAATAAAAGAAGTTACGTTCAAATTACTTCTGAATAAGCTATTAAAGACACACGTCACCACCAGTATAAGCATCAGGAAACATGTTTGTGTTGAGGAGGCTGATGTGAGTGACATGGCTCCGCTGTGCTCCATGATCTGATGAAGAAATGAAAGTCACACAGTATTTACACACATAGTATTTATGCATGGTAGGTGGAAGAATTTATAATAATAATAATAATAATAATAAGCTTTATTTGTATAGCACCTTTCATACACAGAATGCAGCTCAAAGTGCTTTACATTTGAAGCATGTAACACAATAATAGTCAGTCAGTCATTATCAATCACTTTTCTTTGCTGTTTATGATCTACTCAGCAACATATCAAAAATATAGAAAATGACGTCATAAGACTGGCAGCCTTAACCCTCTTACCCCCCACAAGCACGCCATATGGCAACTGTGGCAAGGAAAAACTCCCATATTCCAGGAAGAAACCTTGAGCAGAACCTGACTTAATAGGGGGAGCCCATCTGCTTCTGGCTGGCTGCGCCCTCCAATAGTAGCAGATGTAGAATAATCTGAAAATGTAGTCTACAGGATAAGATGAGTTAACTAAAAGCTTTCCTGTACAGGTATGTTTTCAGATCTTTTTTAAAAATATTTACTGAACTCGCCTGCTTGATGTACAGAGGCAGGGTGTTCCATAGTTTGGGGGCATAATGGATAAACGCAGCTTCTCCACTTTGTTTGTGGAGCACTTTGGGTACGATTAAAAGATTAGAATTGGATGATCTAAGTTTCCTTTGTGGTTGATAAGATATTAAAAGCTCAGAGATATATGAAGGTGGTATGCCATTCAGAGCTTTGTAAGTAATTAACATACAGTAACCTTAAAATCAATTCTATAGGAAATAGGGAGCCAGTGCAGTTCAGCCAACACAGGGGTGATGTGTTCTCTCTTCTTAGTCTTAGTTAAAAGTCTAGCCGCAGAGTTCTGTATGAGTGCCAATTTCTTTAGATGTTTTTTGGGAAGACCAGTGAAAAGTGCATTGCAGTAGTCTAACCTGCTAGTGATAAAGGCGTGAATTAGTTTTTCTGCATCTTGTTGAGTTAAAAAGGGCCGCACTTTGGCAATGTTTCTCAAGTGGAAATAGGCTGTCTGAGTAACTTTACTGATATGGGGCTTAAAACTTAACTCTGCATCTAAGATGACACCGAGGCTTGTTACTTTTGGTTTGACCTTGTGTGCCAAGTTCCCCAGATTACTAAGAATAATATCTCGCTTTAGTTTTGGTCCAACCAGAAGTACCTCTGTTTTGTCATCATTTAGTTCAAAGTTTTTGCTCATCCACTGATTTGCATTCAGATGTACCACATTATATACGTTTTTATTGTCTGTAAAAAGGGGTCAGTGTTGGTGTCATGGGTCATGGAAACCACTTACTGCTGTGTTATACCTCCCCCTGCTGACAAAAAGAGTTGTTTTTTCCAAGATATGCACAGGATGGGTAAAGCACAAGCATGAAAATATATAAAATCACAGTCAGAAAAAAATAATACAAATACAAATTTGAATTTGACTGGACACTAAATGTGATCGGCTACTAATATAAATTTTCTATCTGTCTTAAAAGAATCCATTTGGGTTTAATGTGATTCACTTCAGTAGGCTAAAGCATTCATTTCCAATTGGGTATTTCACATCAGTAAAGTGTATTAGAGCAGACAGTCGTGCTGGTATTGATGGGCTGACTGTTACCCTGTTATATTTGACAGCTTAAGTGGGATGTTAAAAAACAATCCCCATATACTCTAACTGTCAGCATCCATATTTCTCAAGTTGTGTTTCCTTTAACACTCAAAAGTGACCAGTGACCTGAGAGACTGTAGCTGTTGCTGAGAACACAGGTCTTTTTCTTTCTTTAAGCCTTTAAAGTATTGGTTTGTTATGTTATTTGTTAATACAATAATGTAATGTAAATATTAATAATAATTTGCCTATGTGAGTTTTGTTTACAAGGGTTGCAGAAATAGTGGCACCTACAGGTCAAACTTGTAAGCTGCATTTAATTTAAGTTACTGTGGTCACATGATCAGCCTAACTGATAGCAGTGCAAAATGAGCATGCAGTCCTTTTGGTGCTACGCTGCACACAGAGTTAGGTGTGCTAGAGAAGGGAAAGATTAAACAGTTTATCGGCAGCTACTCCTACATTTCTGGTCAGAAGGCAAACACAGTATTGTAATGATCTGAGCCTAGCTGTTAATGACTGTGCTCCCATGATGCTGTTCAGTTGATGTGTTATGTTGAATGTTAATGTTAACCATGCAAGTTACCAATGTTGTGTGTCCTGAATGTCGTGTTTATGTTTATAGTTGATTACAGTGTTCATAACCGGGTCTAACTAGTGTGTGTTGTAGATACAGCCTCACATAGATGTTTAGTGCTGGAGCATAAGGGCCAGGTCTGGCCCGGAATTATGGTTCGTGTGTTTTGGTGCGTAACCAATAAAAACCATTCTGAGACAACTGTGCAGTTTGTTACAATATTCAGCAAAGCATCGAACGTCAGCGAGAGGGGTGAGAGCTCATCGGCTAAAGTGACAGAGTTTTTCGACCTTAACATTACGTCTCCAAAAACATTTTGATGCCACATCAACTCATAACCATAGACTGTAAAAAATATAGGCCTAACATGACGAACACTTCTGCCATTGTCTGAGCGGCTTTCTCTGGACGATTGCCGACCTAGCAACTTTGTAGCTTTGGGTAGGAAACTGCACTTTGGTTATCCCTTTAAACTGCCTTTAAGGGATAGCCTGTACACTGCACAACAGCAGATGTCAATAATCCTCTATCTAGGCTACTGTAGCCTATATGCAGGTGAATTAAATATGTTGGCATAACATAAGGGATAGATGTAGGCCTATTTCTTTACAAAAAAAATATCTAATAATAATGGATTGAAAAGAGGTAGGCCTAATAATAGACCAGACATGATTGAATAGATATAAGAAAATGGACAACATATCCACACCAGTCCCCATCAACACAACTGTTTTCACAGGTCAGGATTCTTCTTCTTCTTCTTCAGGGTTTAATGGCAGATTGGACACCTATCGGTGCATTACCGCCACCTGCAGGATGATTCAGCCCATTAACTCATCAGCCTCTTAGATTCTGGCTGCTAGGCCAGAAGCTTTTAAAAACCTAACTAGGCTTGATGTGACTTTAGTATCATTCAATCCAAGTACAGTAGAGATAGTAGCAGTGGTAAAACCCAGGCTGTGAAGTTCATTAAAAAGTACACGCCTAACCCCACTGTATTGAATGCAATCTAGCAATCTAGTAATTTCCCAGATAAGATCAGGCCTAGCATTTGAAGACTGGCTTTTTAGACTGTTAAGGACTGAAAAGGAGTCTGAGCAGATTACCGCCTCTCTGGGTCCTTCTTTCAGCACCCACTGAAGGGCTTTCAGGATAGCCACAGATTCTGCTGTGAAAACAGCCATATCATCATTCAGTCTGAATCCCATTCTTACGTTGGATTGAGGGATGAAGAATGCACAGCCAGTTTTTCCCGACTCTGGGTCTTTGGATCCATCAGTATAAATTTGCACACTGGAGTCCCAGTTAAGCTGAATGTACTCCATAGATGAGTCGCTGGAGAATTCTGCATCTTCATTGTGTTTGTCCTCATGTAATTTGAAGTCAAACT
The DNA here is from genome assembly GCF_018492685.1 of Alosa sapidissima. NCBI lineage: Eukaryota > Metazoa > Chordata > Actinopteri > Clupeiformes > Clupeidae > Alosa > Alosa sapidissima. Next base: position 15,390,688 of record NC_055959.1, on the reverse strand, counting down.
GGGGGGAAGGGAGAAGCCAGTTAGGGACTGATCCCCAATTAAAGATTTTTGCTGGCACTAGATCTAATAGCTTAAAACCCATTTTAAGCATTGCATAATGAAAGGCTGCCTGTTTCCTGGTTTATTATTAAATTCAAAGTGGTCAGCCAGGATGGCACTTGCCGGGCAACCACTAACTTTCTCCCTTAACCTATTCCAATAGTGCAGAGAGAGCTGGATTCTTCTTAAGGATAGGGGTTTCTCTCCCGTTTCAATGAGTAGAGCAGAGACAGATGTGGAGGTAAATGCCCCGCAGCAAATCCGGAGAGCTTTGGATTGAACAATGTCTAACTTTTTCAGAACAGATGTTGCAGCCCCTCCATAAACCTGGCACCCATAGTCAAATATTGATCTTATCATGGCTTGGTAAACAGTCAGGAGCGTGCCCTTGTCCGCCCCCCAAGAGAAGCCTGTAAGACATCTCATCACGTTAATCACCTTACTAGTTTTGACTACAGTTTTAGAGATATGGCTGTTCCAGTTTAGCTTGCTATCAAACCATACTCCCAAATATCTGAAACTATCCACTTTTTCTACGGGGGTGCCATACAAGGTCAAGGAGCCATCCCACTTTTTCCTGGCACGACTAAACATACTTTGTCTTAGAGACAGAGATTTTAAAACCCCATTTAGATGCCCATTCCTCTATCATTTTTAATTCACCCTGAATCTTCTTAGTTATAAATGGGATGTTTCTTCCTCTAACCCATATGGCCCCATCGTCAGCATAGAGCGACTTCCCTACACCTTGGCCTAGGTCAAAGAATATGTCATTGATCATGACATTAAAAAGCACTGGGCTGATCACGCTACCTTGTGGGGTCCCATTATCAACACGGACCACACCTGAGAAAGATCCACCTACTCTAACCTGAATTGTACGCTCTTCCAGGAAATTCTTGATCCACCAGAACATTCTTCCATCAATACCGTATCTTACTAATTTAATAAGGAGACCCTCCCTCCATAACATGTCGTAAGCCTTCTCAATATCTAAGAAGACGGCAATAAGGGACTCCTTATTGGTCAAAGCTTTCCTGACTTCCAGATCTAAAGCAGCCACATTATCCATAGTGCCCCTACCCTTCCTAAATCCACTTTGATAATCCACCAATATTCCCTTCACTTCTAAATGGTAGACCAGTCTGTCTGTAATCATCCTCTCCATGATCAACAACCGAAGTAAGGGCTATAGGCCTATATGAGGATGGTGAGCTAGGATCCTTCCCCGGTTTCAGAATTGGAATGACAACAGCATGCTTCCAGGTCTTAGGTAACTTACCTTGATTCCAGATTTCATTCATAAGGCTGAGAAGTTCTTCTAAAACAAGATTAGATACATGATTAAACATTTTATAGTAAAGATTGTCCATTCCAGGGGTTGTATTCCTATTTTTAGCTATGGCTCCTTTAAGCTCATCTAGGGAAAAGACGACATTATAGTCCCGACATCGCGACTCTTGGGGAAAGACATAATTCCTTATTGCCTGAGCCCTAATTTCCCTACTTTCCTCATCAAGATTGTCAGAGCTGTGGATCTTTCTAAATGCTTCAACTAAGAGGTTAACCTTTTCCAAGGAGGATACCGCTACCTTTGCTCCATCTATTAGCACAGGGAAGTTAGTTCTCCTCCCTACTCCATTCATTCTCCTAACCGTGGACCACAGTTGAGTAATTGGTATTTCACCTGATAAACTGGAGCAGTAATCCCTCCAACTATTTGTCTTAGCAGATTTAATTACTTTCCTTACCAAAGCCCTACAGTATTTATACTGCACCAGGTTATCAGGGGAAGGGTATCTACGCAGGGCCCTGAAGGCCTTTTCCTGATTACCTCATCACACTCTTCGTTCCACCAAGGGACCACTTTCTTCTGTGGGGCCTTGCCTTTTTTAGGAATAGCAGAAGAAGCTGCCGCAGATATGGTACTTGAAAAGGCCTGGTTCCACTCGTCTATAGACCCATCCTTAAGATCAGACAAAAATTCATCACATAAACATTCAAACTTTTCCCAATTTGCTTTATGAAAGTTAAATTTCCCCCCTATCCTGTCAGTTTCTGCCTTTAACCTGAATCCAAAAGTTCCTAAGGTTGGAAAATGGTCACTCCCCATGTTGTCTGGGTCAAGCACCTCCCACTCACACTTACCTGCTAACTCTCCCGAAACAATCATCAAATCTAAACATGAAGGAGTTAAAGAACCCAACTGGATCCTCGTTGGGCGCCCATCATTCAGACAAACTAGGTTAAATTCATCCATAACAGACTCACCTGTCCATATAACTGGAGGTCTAACTTGTCTCAATACATGTTCTAACTCATCTACATTTAGTTTCTGACAAGGATTATAGAAATTCAATAAGGTTATTCTTCCAGTGTTACCCCAGATTTCAGTCACAACAATTTCTAGGTTTGTATCTACTGACAGGGTTCTATATTCAATGCCTTCTTTACTAAAGGTGGCACAGCCCCCTCCTTGTCTATCACTTCTATCTTTGCGAATAGATACGTACCCAGGCAATACAAAATCTAGAACAGGCTTCAACCATGTCTCTTGAACACATATAATATGAAACTCAACTTCATTGGATGAGACAAACCTCTTAAATTCCTGTCCATTCCCAATTAGACTATGAGCATTCCATTGTAAAAGGTTAAAGGACATCTACCCTACTGCTGTCCCTCCTTCCTCACTACCCTGTGACGCCATGGGCCGACCTTCACTATTTTTGAGGAATTTAAACAATGATTCTGGAGAAATGTACATTTGGAAATAGTTTTCCGCAGCATCACATCTGACCTGCTCTTTGAGATTCTTGATGCTGAGATTACTTCAGAAATAAATGCCAGAAACTCTATCTTTTTGAAGACAAAACTGTCCTTAGGAGGGCTATGTACAATTTGCACTCTGGCAGGCTGGGAGGGTTGCTGAGAGTAGCGATTGCCATGATTTTCCTCATCATTTACTCTTTTCAAGGCTTCAGCATATGACACACGTTCATTTGTCCTAACCCTCTGTACTTCTAAGGCTTTCACATAATGAGGACAGCCCTTATATGTAGCACTGTGCTCTTCCCCACAATTTGGACAACATAAAGAAGACTCCGGTTGACAATCCCCATAGTTATGATCCCCTCCACACTTACCGCACTTCCTTCTACCTCGACACACAGCCGCAACGTGCCCAAACCTCTGACAATTAAAGCACCTGAGAGGTGGTCTAATATACGGCTTCACTTGAAAGCTCAGGTACCCCAACCCAACTCTTTGTGGAATACATTCTGAGGTAAACGTTAGCAGTACTGTCTGACTATCGACTTTCTCATTGTTCCTAGTTACTTGGAACCGTTTAGCATCAGTAATTTTAGCATTACCCCCCTTAACTTTCTGCAAAATCTCCTCAACTGTTATATCAACGGGAACCCCATAAATCACTCCCTTAGCTCTCATATTTGATCCCGGCTCATAAACCTCCACATCGCACTTATTTACAGCAAATTTGAAATCGGGATTTCAACACTGATAGATTTAAATTTAACACTATATGGGTGTATATATGGGGACCACCACAAAAGTGTTAAATTAACATTTTTGTAAGTGTTAGAAGTTACAACACTAACAAGGTGTTAACATTTTACACTGTGAGAGTTAAGCAGAAACACCTTATTGGAGTAACACCAAAGAACTTAATTCTTTCTTGAAAACTCAACTCCAAAAGTGTTGCTATTTAACTTAAGCCCAGTATTAAACTGACACTAGTATAGTGATGATTGCATTTATATTACATTACTTTGTTGCCAAATAATCCTTCTTGTTTTAATATCTAGAAGAGTAAAGGAATACTACTTGTGGTGCTATATACAGTATGTTTTAGAATTGCTGAACAAAAACAAAAACACTTAATGCACTTAATGTAAAAATGTACTACATTTATTTATTAAACAGTTAAACATTCTTCAGCTCATTACAAAATGCAACAGTCAGGCACAATATAAAACAACAAATCACAGCCATATGACATCTGAAGATCAAACGGTTTGTAATGTTGCAAATCATCTTTTTTAACAATATAAAAATGATTAAGTTCTTTAACCTCAAAAGCGTGAAGGTGTTCGACGTTTGGCCTTGTATCGCATGGTCCATACATGGACTAAAGGACCAATTTTTCTAATCACACCTGGATAATGGACCATTAGGTGGTGTTTAGGGAGCAAATTCTGACTAGGGTAGGCTTCCTTAAATAATTTGTGATGCTCTGCGATCAAAGACCCCAAATAGACCGTCATACCCTCAGAAATGTTAGGTGAAAAGATTATGCTAGAAATATCAAGCAGAAGGAGTAGACTCCAATGTTTATCTTTATCTGGAACAACACTCCCAAATATGAGTGGAATGTTTCTCAAAAGACACATAGTTTGACTAGCATTAAGACCAAGCCGATTACCCTGCATATTGATCTTTGTTGGCCTGTTCTTGCGGTCCAAGTATCCATAGCTATACCCATAAATTCTCAGTAGGATGTGTTCACTGGTAATGAAATTTTGAGAGAGGTAGTCTAAAAGTAGCTTGATTTCATACTGTTCTACACCTTCAAGCAGGTCGTGCATTATATCAACAACAACATTATCTGCAACATTAAAATATTTTAAATCATTGAGAATGCTGTTGTGCTTGATACCATAGCATGAACCATCACCAGAGTTCTCAAGGGATTTGTAATGCTGCTCATTCAGCTCTCTTGATCTCAAAACAACCCTTGGATCATGTTCACTAAATACAGTCTGAGCTGTGTGCTTGTCTGTTAAGCATAGCCTGCAATAGTAGGTGGCACTGAAAGACTCTACATAGCCAAGGATGCCATTCAAACCTAAATTGTCACCTGTAATCTGTGATATTGTTCCATAAAGAGGTTCCTCAGAAAATGACACTTTTTTAACATCATCTAGAAAAGGAGTCAGTATTTTATCCAAGCCATATTTCTTGGCGTCTTGTGAGTGAAATAGAGAAATGAGATGTATATTCATAAGTGAAGAATTGAGATGAGGTGGAAGATTTCTGAGTGTGAAATACAAACATCCGAGCTTATGTACTAGGGTTGCAGTTATCGATTCTTTTTGTAATCGATTAATCTAGCACTTTATCGATCGATTAATCGGATACATTTTTTTTTGCATTTTTAAACAACCAAAACACATAATGCATAACGAAAATGACATGGCTGTAAAATGATCAAGCAATTGGCACAGAGGTATTTATTCTAACTCCAACATTAGGCTACAAAACTAAGCCCATTTATTGCAACTTACCCATTTAGTGTTTTTAAGTGTCAGTGCCATCAATTAAATAATGTTCAAAATGCTCTCTGTAAAATTGCAGCCTCTTGTGCATGACTTAGTATGGGCAGCTTTGTTCGCCCAGCTATGTTGTGAAGTGCTGGGAGGGAGAAGAGGGAAAGCAATTTAATGTATTAATGTGTAGCCTACAACTAGTTTCATGCTGTAATCTAGACCTGACATCAACATAAATATCTGTTTTATGTAGATTTCTACACCTGCATTATTTACCATTAGGCTACTAACAAATCATTTTACCATTAGGCTACTAAAAATAGCCTATCATTAGGCTACTAACAAATCATTTTACCATTAGGCTACTAAAAAAATCATTTCTGGGGTGAGCCTATTTGCTATGGTAACCTAGCAACCTGTGTGTGTGTATCTGTGTGTGTGTGTGTGTGTGTGTGCACGCGTGCGGTGCGTGAGGAAAGATGAGGGTGCATGCATGTGTGTGAGGGGTTCTTTTTTAGGCATACTGTCTTGCAATTGAACGTGAATAAGTTTACTTACTTAAAAACATCAAAGCTAAACAAGCTATCATGACATCGCTACAAATACAGTATGTGATTAAAATCAGCCAACATCAATGTAGGCTATAGGCTACGTAGATAGATGAAAGATAGGCTAGATAGATTGATAAATAGCCTAGCCTACTTTATTGACGCTTGGTGAAACAGCATGGAGTGGATATTTAGGTTCAGATGCTTGTTCTTTTCCTTTTTGAGTATGTAATGATCCCAAAACTTTACTTGAAAACTTTAGACATTCTCTGCCATTTATGGATATCTTGACTCCACCATCGCGGCAGCTAATTTCAGAATGTACGATTCATGCGCTAGTGGTGTGCTTCCTGAACAACGGTCCGTGTGGAACAATCAGATCCCTGCGATTATAGTGCGTGTAATTTTTGTAATCGAGTTATTCGAGTAACTCGATGAATCAGCTCTATGAATCAGCTCTGAATTTCAGCCCTATTATGTACCCCCTGCTTGGAACCGAGAGGGTTAGCGGTTTCGAAATCGTCGTAATAAACCTGAATCTGGAGGGCATGTTCGGTTTTAGAGTACAACTGATTAGTCTTAAAATAAGAACCATCGCAGAAATCAGAATACAGATCACTAAATGTAGACGATAGGATGTGGCTGCGAATCACCTGTGTTTTAAACAATGGTATATAGATGAAAGTGTCATTGACTGGTACCTGTTCATAATTTCCAGAAACTTTGTTTTTCTTAGAATCATATCTTACTCCTAAATGCACCTCTACAGGTTGTACAACTCCCCATTAGGGCTGAAACGATTCATCGAGTTACTCGAATAACTCGATTACAAAAACGTGCACTATAATCGCAGGGATCTGATTGTTCCACACGGACCGTTATTCAGGAAGCACACCACTAACGTGTGAATCGTACATTCTGAAATTAGCTGCCGCGATGGTGGAGTCAAGATATCCATAAATGGCAGAGAATGTCTAAAGTTTTCAAGTAAAGTTTTGGGATCATTACATACTCAAAAAGGAAAAGAACAAGCATCTGAACCTTAATATCCACTCCATGCTGTTTCACCAAGTGTCAATAAAGTAGGCTAGGCTATTTATCAATCTATCTAGCCTATCTTTCATCTATCTACGTAGCCTATAGAGTGTCCCAGTGACGCCACTTCCATTTGCCTCCATGGGACCTATCTTTCAAAAAATTTTGAACGCCAGTCTATGGCGAAAAATAAATGATTTTCTGGTCCCGGTTGACTTGTGCCTTGAATTACCCATATGATGTTTGTCAATTTTAAAGAAAATTTTTCATGTAAAGACATTTGCAGTTTGTTTCGTAGAATTACAACATTGTGAAAGATCGTAATTCCAACGACTACAAACCCATCAGTCACGCTAGTGACGTTAGCTCATTCACAGCCACACTAGATTGTACAAGCATAGCAGCAACAGATCTTAATTGAGCTTTCCTTGCCGATGAAAATACCATTAGTCAGAGGATTAAACACATCAGGTAAGTTGTATTCGTCCATAGACTGTACATTAGATACTGTTAAGTGACATAGCAGGCAGCAAGATGCAACCGTTAACTAGCATAACAGCTAGCACGCTAATCTTATCGTTTCAATACGTTGGTGACGTACATCGTTCGAGACGAGAGATGTAGTCCACTGAGCGGATTCGCACAAAACCAACATAACTTTTGAAGTCTATCGAACAACAGTACTTTCTTGATGTGAAAAATTGTCTTTTAAAGGAGAATTCCGGTGTGATATTGACCTAAAGTGTATTGAAACATGATACCGAGTGTGAACGTATGTCTCATAGCCCATCTCGACTTGTCCCCTGCACTCCAAAATCTGGCGCTAGTTAGCAGATTCCAAAAATAATTCAGTGGAAATGCATGGATTCCAGTTTCTTCCAGGAGCAGCAACTGGAATCCATGCATTTCCACTGAATTATTTTTGGAATCTGATCCCTTATCATAGCTGTTCATTCTTACTCGTTGCTCGACTTATCGTGACTAAATTCAAGATGGCTGCAAACGCTAAACTTCATGAAGATACTGTCTGTATAAATCGTCTTGTAAGTAAACTACCAGTGCTTTTTCAAAGTTCTCAATGTCTCGTTTTAAATGTCAGGGCCCTCGGAAGTCTACCAATGAAGTGTGGAGATACATTGAGCCTCGTAAATGGGTGTAAAACAGTGATTTATTTGCATGGCTAGCCCGATGCCGAAGCACCACTATTGAAAAAGATGTTGGTAGCATCGGCTAACTAGCGCCAGATTTTGGAGTGCAGGGGACAAGCCGAGATGGGCTATGAGACATACGTTCACACTCGGTATCATGTTTCGATACACTTTAGGTCAATATCACACCGGAATTCTCCTTTAAAGCCTGTGTTGCAGGTTAAACACCACTGTTGATTAATGGGTACATAAAGCACTCAATATATGTATATCATTTTAAAAATGTCTCCAAATGGTGTTAAATGCCAGTTTTTGTTGTTGTTAGCATTAGCGGGTTTTTTGTACGCAATTCGGTGATGACGTCACTTTGGGGACTACTTGATCTGCGCTTCATTCATTCCAATGCATTTCAATGGACATCGCGGTTACACTTTCAACATAAAGTTTGTATATTTACACTTCGAATTTCGTCACAGCATTTATATCACAGCTACCCTATGATCTACCAATGGTAATAACGGTGCCTGATATCAATTTAGTATTTTTTCTGAATTTCGGGAGGTCTCGTTTTGGATGGTATATGTTTTACATTCATTCCTATGGGAAACGGTCGCGGTTACACTTTCAACATAAAGTTTGTATATTTACACTTCGAATTTCGTTACAGCATTTATATGACAACGACCCTATGGTCTAACAAAGATAACAATGTCTTCCGATTTTAGTTTAATGCAATTTTCTGAATTTGAGAGGCCTCGTTATGAGGCTATAATGCACCTATTCAGTTCAATGTATTATGCTTATAACATTACGACACTTTTTTTGTTACTGTCAGTGAACAGCACCGAATGAAAGTCAACATGTTCTTTGTATCTAGTGATAGTGATAATGTCGTTAGTTCAGATAAGTAGGCTACCGGGCAAACTTAGTCAGAAGATCAGAATATGAAGCATCATGATAGCTAGCTGGGCTAACTTTTTAGTCCCACCTGTGAGCCACCCCAGTTACTTAGCTTCTAGCCGCCGCCGATTAGGCTGGTCGTGTCTCAGCATGAATGTTTTCGATAACTACTGCTCGTGATTGATTGCCATTGACATCGCCAGGGTACGGCTTACCAAAGAGGGAGATAATATGGGCAAGTCGCAGTTTTGCAGGTGCTTGTGTGGGCTGTGCCGTCCCGATGGAAACTGTGGTGGAGAGCTGCAGTAACTAGGGAAGCGAGTGCATTTTGGCCGCTGGTCGAGGAGCTCCCCTGTGACCAGCATAATGACATGATCTATCTATCTGTCTATATACATATCTAGGCTATCTATAGCCTATATGTTTATCTATAATCTGCGCTATCTACTGCTGAACAATACTTTACTCGTCTCTCTTTACTCCTCTCTCGTTACTCTCAAGGGTCTCAAGGTGGGCTTTGGTCTGTAGTCTCCCCAAGGTGACGTAATGCAATGCATTGTGGGGGAAAGGAGAATCACTTCAAATGCTGTGAAATATTACCTGCTTTTTGGTATTATATTCCGTTTTGTGATACCCAACAACATCAAATACAATGGATAACAGTTTAAATGTTTATTATCAACAAGCAAATTGTGCAAATTTGTTGGAAAACGAACCCTGCAACACGGCCTTTAAATTCACACACATCATATGTGAAATTCGTGTCACAATTCAAACTGGACCAAAAAATAATTGTTATCTCTCCATTAACTCCCGTTCATATTTTTTTGAAAGACAGGTCCCTTGTAGCGGAAGTAAAACGGAAGTCACTGGGACACTCTATAGCCTACATTGATGTTGGCTGATTTTAATCACATACTGTATTTGTAGCGATGTCATGATAGCTTGTTTAGCTTTGATGTTTTTAAGTAAGTAAACTTATTCACGTTCAATTGCAAGACAGTATGCCTAAAAAAGAACCCCTCACACACATGCATGCACCCTCATCTTTCCTCACGCACCGCACGCGTGCACACACACACACACAGGTTGCTAGGTTACCATAGCAAATAGGCTCACCCCAGAAATGATTTTTTAGTAGCCTAATGGTAGGCTATTTTTTAGTAGCCTAATGGTAAAATGATTTGTTAGTAGCCTAATGGTAAATAATGCAGGTGTAGAAATCTACATAAAACAGATATTTATGTTGATGTCAGGTCTAGATTACAGCATGAAACTAGTTGTAGGCTACACATTAATACATTAAATTGCTTTCCCTCTTCTCCCTCCCAGCACTTCACAACATGGCTGGGCGAACAAAGCTGCCCATACTAAGTCATGCACAAGAGGCTGCAATTTTACAGAGAGCATTTTGAACATTATTTAATTAATGGCACTGACACTTAAAAACACTAAATGGGTAAATTGCAATAAATGGGCTTAGTTTTGTAGCCTAATGTTGGAGTTAGAATAAATACCTCTGTGCCAATTGCTTGATCATTTTACAGCCATGTCATTTTCGTTATGCATTATGTGTTTTGGTTGTTTAAAAATGCAAAAAAAAATGTATCCGATTAATCGATCGATAAAGTGCTAGATTAATCGATTACAAAAAGAATCGATACACTCTAAAAAATGCTGGGTTATTTTTTCAACCCAAACGCTGGTTGAGGCTGTTGGCTCATTTTGTTTGGTTGTTTTTACTCATATTGGGTCATTTCTGTAACCCAGCTTGCTGGGTTGATAGTTTAGGGCTGTGCTCCCTCCTGTTCCCCACCTGACGTGGAGTACATACAGTCTATGGGAGTACACTCTACCCAGCACCAGGGTGACTTCAACACAGCTGCATAGTTATTTGAAGGTAGAGGGAAAAAAATCGTCAGGCAGGCAGGCAGGCATATTCTTTCAACTGTCAAGTCCAGCAGCTGTCAAAATGCAATGGGAATCAGGTGATTTCAGAAGGTATGTATCTCCTTTCCATTATTTTTATACAGACGGATTTTAAAAGTCCACCTAGAGACATACCATATGTGATATCAAGGAATATTCTGCCTTCCATTTCGTTCAGCTTCAAGCAGGTTAGCAGGTGTCATTCCAGCTAATATTAGCTACTGTTAATGTTAAATCTACTAAAGTACAGACTGCTGAACAGAAACAAAACGAACTTTTACAACGAACTACAATTAGCATACCAGCAGCTGGTAGGTAACGTTAGCAGACTTGGAAACTTTATGCTAATTAAATATGCTTCGTGGCTAACGTTTGTCAACTAGCTAACACAGTCGAAGTAGTCTCTTCACAACACGTAACTTACGATAATAATCATGGCAAACAACATCTTATTAAATCATTCAGGGTAGCCTCATATTATAGCCATGTAACCTACTGGGTGGTTCTTGGTGGTAACATTAACTTGGATTCACTAACTGAATAATGTGTTAACATTAGCTAGCTAACGTTAGCACTGCTGAACTTACGTTTGTCAGCCTAATGTTAGGCTAATGGTAATGTTAGTGTTATTCAGATCTGACATAAACGCACGTTTTGTAGGCTATTACCGGTATTATGTTTAAAACAACTCCATAATATAGGTGGTCATGGTTTCCGAGTGTGTTGCACCAATAATTTGTCTCCTGGTGGATTTTTATGTCTGTCAATATAATGTGCTGTAGGCTAACAGTGATTAAAATGCACTCTTTTTTTTCTATGATTGACAGGGCTGACCCCCAAAACGGACTTTGGAATCTGCCTGCCTTCATGGAAGTGTCACATGCATTTTATACTAGGCTATCTATTCAAAAATAAAGAAAACTATCAAATGAATAATTGTGTCGACCTGTTTTATTTCATTGCATGGCTTTTGATGGCCATTTGATAGACTGTTTATACCATGCCTAAAGCTGTTAACAGAAGGTGTGACTTTCAAGTAAGTAAATACAAACTTTGAGTTATTAAAAGTTTGTACACGCAGAGTATTTTAAAAATCAACCAGTAGTTTTTGGGGAATTTGGTTACATAACCCAAACATTATGTAACTTTAAACAGTTGTGTCAACATAACACAACATATTGGTTAAATTTCAACCCAGTTGTTGGGTTAAAATTAGTAACCCAATTTGCTTGGTTAAGATAACCCAATGCTGTGTTGGACCCCATTTTACTCAGCGGCTGGGTTGAAAACATTTCCCAACCCAGCATTTTTTAGAGTGTAGCTGCAGCCCTACTCCCAATTTAGTATAAAAATATTTTTTCCATTTGCTATCAGTATTGAGTTCAGAAAAGGGGTTCTGCAAGTTTGTAAGCACATCCTCAACTGCCCTTCTACTAGGGTTGCACTCTGGCCAACCCAGTCTCACGTCTGAACGTGTCACTGTCACGTTAATTAATCTATTGGGACGTGTTGTGTAACACGTTTCCTTGTTAAAAAACGTGTTGAGCAGGACGTAATTATCGTGTTACTATCACGTTGTATTTCGCTTTCAGCCAGAACCACGTCATCTGTCAAAAAAGCCCGACCCAAAGTGGCTAGAATGTTATTTGATGCTTTTGACGTGCAGTTTCATACTCTTAAGCCTGCTTTGAGTTGTGGGTTAGAAGGAGCCACCTTCTAGCTAGCAGTTTTAGAAGGCTGAACCCCAGAATCCAGAAACAAGAACCGAGCAGGGACGGAGAAAAAAGAAGAATCCAAATGGGAAATGAGGTGAGCCTTGCTACTGCCGCTAGCATGATCATTTTGCTAGCAATTGAGCAAAACATTTTAAAGTTGATTTAACATGAAATAGTAGCCTATGCATGGGCAATACTGTGAATTCAGAGTAGGCTTGCACAACTTATAATTTAGCTAACGTGCATGATGTAATGTTACAGTAATCTGTAAAACAGCTGTTGTCTGTGTAAATTAACATTGTAGCCTAATATTGTTAGTGTGGGCTACAGCTAACAGCTGGGAGGTAGCCTATCAGCCAGGCATGTATAATCGATAATCATGATGAACGTGAATAGATTTTGTTGCGAAAACGCGCATTGTTTTAGGCCACATATCAGCTATAAAACAATTGTATTCTGATACAGCAGTTCTCCAGATGTTAGATATTCACTTATATTATAATATAATATTGTATTTCTTTAACCTGATTAAGAGAGGGGTTTAATTCAATAGAGAATTGCAATGTGTGTAGCCCATAATATTAGAGAGATTAGGCTAGATTTAGATTAGATTCAACTTTATTGTAATTTAAAAGAGTAGGCTACAGGTACAGAGCCAATGAAATGCAGTTGACATCCAACCAGAAGTGCAAAGAAGCAGTTATGTAGACGATCAAGATTAATTATGTACAACAGTTAGATAAATAGGCAAGTTTTCCAGATGACATGTGTACAGTGACAGAAATAGCCTATACAGTGAATATGGAATGTGTGTCTAGCCTATAACAAAACAAATTGATAATAATACATAAATAATACATAATAATGATAATAATAGCAGTAATTACAGTAGGCCACTCGCACTGTTGTTGGTGACGTGTCTGTTTCCTTTTATTCCATGCCACTCTCCTACTGTCTCCTTTACTGCCCTGCGCCACTTGCCTACTATCTTTTGCCTCTTGCCTACTGTCCAGCACAACTCGTCTACCATCTCCTATGCTGACCCACGCCACTCACCTACTGTTTCCTAACTGTCCAATGCCACAAACTGTAACATTAAGCTGACACAATCTTGCTGCACGGTTACTTATCTGCATGCAATCACTATTGCCAGCTGTTATGAGTAAACATTATATTGGGACACCAATATATTTCTGATTTCTGATTCACGGGCAGTGTATTTGCTACTGAAGAAAAGGAGAACACATAGTAATTGTTCTTGGATTGAGATTTAGAGTAAGGTTTCTATTGATCTTTTTCAGATAAGGCCTCTTCATTTTCAACTGTGAAGGATCTACATGGACTTGGTCTGGATAGCCTTTCCGGTTTTGATGAGCCAGTCGGTATGTATTTGACATTCTTTAGGATAAAAGGAGCCATATGTTATCAAAAATTCTACACCCATATGTAGAAAAGCTTTGTTGCTGTTTGTTATTGTTGTTGTTGAAAACTACGTTGAATGCAAAGAGATGCATATGTCCCTTGGGAGGAGAGGGATGAGTGTGGATGATTGAATTGTCCAACAGACATAAAAATATGACTGTGTATGATTGTGTTTGTGTCTGTATATGATTTTTTTGTACCTGTTGCATTTTAAGCATGCTTATATACTTTACGCCATGGTGGTCTAAATTGTCTTTATTGCCACTTGCAGGGTCTAGAGGAAAAACCCTATATGAGCCCCAGGGTGAGTAGTGTATAATTACTTTATCCCAAGATTGATTTTCGTAGAAAGGTGTTCAAACCAAAATCAAACCAAAATCTTCTAAAATAATAGATAGATAGATAGATATATAGATAGATAGATAGATTTATTATTTGTCCTTTCGGAAAATTGTTCTGCGCCATACAGTAGACAGTTAGACAAGACTGAATACAAGACGGAATATAGACCAGAATTTCCCTCACCCCAACCGCCCCCACCCTACCACACTCCCACACATACACAACATCAGGGCAGAAGGCACAGACCCCACTACACATTTATAGAATGATAAAGTGCAGTTGTGCATACTGTGATAGTCCAGCTGGAAAGAAAGTGCATGGTCCTGCAGGTAACGTCTTGTTCATCAATGTAATGCTAGTTGGAATGAATTACCTACTGGCTCAATTTGTTTGGAAAGAAGGTAGCCTGAACCTCCCTGATGGCAACACCTCATATGCCTGGTGTATGGGATGTGACATATCTCTATTATTTGCATGACCTTTCTTCAACACCCTTCTTTCACAGGTCGTAGCAATACTGTCTGGTTTTTGCCCCTCAACCTTGCTGGCCATGTTAACTATCTTGCTCAGTTTGGTTTTTTTTGGTCACTGACAAAGAGAAATACCAGGTAACACAACAAAAAAGTAGCATGCTCTTCACAAATGAATGATACAAAAGTAATATATCTCTATCCACTCTAAATTGTCTTAGTTTGCACATAAAATGCAGCCTCTGCAGCCCCTTTTTATAGATGGTGTTGGTATTACTGTCCCATTGCAACTTATTATCTATTATTGTGCCTAAGTACTTGTACTCGACTACAATCACAACATCCTCACCATTTTTAACCATACACTGGGGGGGCTGGCTCCCAGTTCTGTACTGTAGTCTATTATTATTTGCTTTGTTTTCTGTATATTTAGAAGAAGACAGCTGGACCTACACCATTTCGCGAATTGATCCACCCAGGCCCTGTAGTTGGTCTCCTCGCTATTCTGTATTAACCCCACTATTGCTGTGTCATCTGCAGATTTTATGTGGTATGTAAACGTTCGAAAAACGCCGAAGAGCCCCGTATAAGAGCCGCAGTGTGATAGGCTGGTTGCTGTCATGTGACACACGCCACCACAAGAAAGCGGAAACGCATGGTAGAGCGAGAGCTGGCCGTGTGGGGTAAGGTAAGGTCAACTACGTACATTTAGTAAATAATAATAATAATTATAACAAATAGTTGTTTTTTGTTGTTTCGAACAAAATATAGAGATACTTATCCTGACCAAAACTCCTTCATGCTGTAAAACAGCTAGAATCACGCGAAATCAGTGCAATTTCTTAGTCAATGTCTTATAAGTGTAAAAGACGTGGACAAATAGCCTACGTAATAATTAGCTAAATAAATCATTGTTCACTACACGTTATGGTTAAATTACTGAAATGAATGCGATGGTGATACAATCCTGCTTTTCAATTAGTTGACATGGTGTTTGACATTAAATTATAATGAGGTCAGTTTCATGTAATAAGCTATTTGTTTCTTTGGGTCTGGTTAATTGAAATTAGCAATTTCTTAGTACAATTCAATGTCTTATAATGGTAAAAGATGTGGACAAATACATGATAATTAGCCAAATAAATCGTTGTTCACGACACGTTATGGTTAAATTATTGGAATGAGTGCGATGGTGATACAATCCTGCTTTTCAATTAGTTGAGATGGTGTTTGACATTAAATTATAAGCAGGTCAGTTTCACGTAATAAGCTATTTGTTTCTTTGGGTCTGGGTAATTCATGTGACAAAAAATTCTGTTATACGCTACTACTGTTTTTCTGAAAAACAAAGCAGTACAACATTTCTATCTCCAAAATAATGCATTGTACGCTTGTGTGTACTACGTAGTGCATGCAGCTTTTAATGTCCAAAGTAGCCTATACTGATTTTCCTGCATAAGAACTACAAATACTCCTCCAAAACTACAGTGTTGACAGTTGTGGAGTTATATTTTAGTAGCCTATTCTATAATAGCATAAATACCCACATCGGTTTTACCTTTGTCTCACCTGTATACAACATATGTCTATGAATTGCAGTAGTGATCAAATGAAAAAGGAAAGAAAGGTGTCCTGATGTGTTGTTTAGGGATGGTCCTGCAATGTTTTCTCGACATATCTTTATGTCTTTTTTTTCTCCCCTCTACTTATGTTTTCACAGATCCTTGCTCCTGATATCCCGATGTATGGGTTGCACTTCATTATATGACTCCAACAGAACACTCACAGAAAGGAGAGTAGTATCAAACTACAAGACAGCCAGCATGTAAGCAAGGCCTTGTTTGTCCTTGTTTGGCTACTCATTTGTCTACTTCCTGAAGAGGCTGAAGCATGCTGGCCTCCTTGCTTCCATTAACAGCTGTGTTATGGAGTGCATCCTCACATCATGGTCTACTGCAGCGGTGGATACAGAGGACAATTGGCAGGTATTTTACGTCACTTTTACATTACTTTTACTGTGATTTTGCTAGATATGGTTGTCGCTGTGCTAAATATAGGCCCATATTGTAGATCGAGAAACGCATTGTACAGCTGATACATCTTGGGCTATACTATTAAGGGACAGCTGTATTGACCACCTAAATCATATATTTTCTGAAAGCCTATAGCCTCTAGATGTCAATTAATATACATTAAGACATGTCCCACCTTCCTAATGACTTTGGTGCATCATAAGGCGTACATAGGCCCATAATGTAGATCAAGAAACACATTGTACAGCTGATACATCTAGGGCTATAATATTAAGGGACAGCTGAATTGACCACCTAAACCATATATTTTCTGAAAGCCTATAACCTCTAGATGTCAATTAATATACATTAAGACATGTCCCACCTTCCTACTGACTTTGACATATCATAAGGCGTACATAGGCCCATTTTGTAGATCGAGAAACGCATTGTACAGTGGATACATCTTGGGCTATACTATTAAGGGACAGCTGAATTGACCACCTAAACCATATATTTTCTGAAAGCCTATAGCCTCTAGATGTCAATTAATATACATTAAGACATGCCCCACCTTCCTACTGACTTTGGTGCATCATAAGGCGTACATAGGCCCATAATGTAGATCAAGAAACACATTGTACAGCTGATACATCTAGGGCTATAATATTAAGGGACAGCTGAATTGACCACCTAAACCATATATTTTCTGAAAGCCTATAACCTCTAGATGTCAATTAATATACATTAAGACATGTCCCACCTTCCTACTGACTTTGACATATCATAAGGCGTACATAGGCCCATTTTGTAGATTGAGAAACGCATTGTACAGCGGATACATCTTGGGCTATACTATTAAGGGACAGCTGAATTGACAACCTAAACCATATATTTTCTGAAAGCCTATAGCCTCTAGATGTCAATTAATATACATTAAGACATGCCCCACCTTCCTACTGACTTTGGTGCATCATAAGGCGTACATAGGCCCATAATGTAGATCGAGAAACGCATTGTACAGCTGATACATCTTGGGCTATAATATTAAGGGACAGCTGAATTGACCACCTACACCATATATTTTCTGAAAGCCTATAGCCTATAGATGTCAATTAATATATATTAAGACATGTCCCACCTTCCTACTGACTTTGACATATCATAAGGCGTATATAGGCCTATATTGTAGATCGAGAAACGCATTGTACAGCTGATACATCTTGGGCTATAATATTAAGGGACAGCTGAATTGACCACCTAAACCATATATTTTCTGAAAGCCTATAGCCTCTAGATGTCAATTAAAATATATTAAGACATGTCCCACCTTCCTACTGACTTTGGTGCATCATAAGGCGTATATAGGCCTATATTGTAGATCGAGAAACCGATTGTACAACTGATATATCTTGGGCTATACCATTAAGGGACAGCTGAATTGACCACCTAAACAATATATTTTCTGAAAGCCTATAGCCTCTAGATGTCAATTAATATACATTAAGACATGTCCCACCTTCCTACTGACTTTGGTGCATCATAAGGCGTACATAGGCCCATATTGTAGATCGAGAAACACATTGTACAGCTGATACATCTTGGGCTATACTATTAAGGGACAGCTGAATTGACCACCTAAACCATATATTTTCTGAAAGCAAATAGCCTCTAGATGTCAATTAATATACATTAAGACATGTCCCACCTTCCTACTTACTTTGGTGCATCATAAGGCGTTTGCAGGAAGGTGGACCATGTGCTAATGTATGTTAACTCACATGTATAAGTGACAAGCTTTAAGAAAATATATGCTTTGCATGGCTAAAACTGCTTTGCCTTTATGTTGGAGCTCAAAACCTATCATATGCCCCATTCATTCGCCAATTTACAAAATAGTGCGATGTATACATTTATGTCCTCCAAAGTTTGCAGGAAGGTGGGCCATGTGCTAGTGTATTAAGGGACAGCTGAATTGACCACCTAAACCACATATTTTCTGAAAACCCATAGCCTCTAGATGTCAATTAATATTAATTAAGACATTTCCCACCTTCCTACTTACTCTGGCATATGATAAAGCATACATAGGCCCATATTGTAGGTCGAGAAACAAATTGTTCAGTTGATACAATTTGGCGTACACTATTAAGGGACAGCTGATTCAACCACCTAAACCATACTAGGACTTGGCCCACCCTCCTTAAATACTTTGGCACACTATATGAAAGGCATAGACCTGCATTTTATAAGTGGACTTTATAGTCATCAGTATGTTTGAACATGTCAAGAGATACACTGAGATTGTGGTTTCTTTCTTTGTACACTTGTTTTATCTCTATTTCTAATTTCCAGGTTGTCAGCTGTTTGGTTATCCCCAAAGCAGAAAGACATGCCAGGAAGGAGCAAGGCAAAGCCCGGGGATTTTTCTGCAGCTGTTCCTGCCCGTTATAGAAGGACTGCTCCTGAGAATAGATGGGTGTCTACATCGTTTTGCAAAATGGGTCTTCTACACATGATGTTTGTCAAGCACTGCTCATTGAATGGCCAGGGGTCCTCTGTATTGTGACCACTGGTGAAAGGCGCCACATGACTGTCTCAAAGTCCTCTACATCATTCCGGTGACGGGACTTCTGGCCTAGTCTGACAGGATGGGTTTTGTGTTACTGTGACCAGACGGCTCAACAATGCATCATTCTCATCCATGCCCTCATCGCCTCAAGACTGGAGTACAGCATTCTCTATGGTCTTGAAAAATATTACTGTCTTTATTATTATTATTATTATTATTATTATTATTATTATTACAGGTCTCTCTGCACCCGAACCAGCAGGTTCAGAGGAAGCTTCTTTTCTGTGGCTGTCACCCGACTGGACTGTAGCTCTGTATCCCGTGGTGTATACTACGAATCTCGATTAGTCGGTTAGCGAGGTATGTTGCGCTCAAAGCCAGGGTATGCTGTGACACGAAAGTGGATCTGTTTTAGTGTCGCTGTATCACCATGGTATCTTATGCTGTCAACCAAACCTGGTCGGGAGGAGGTTATGTGCTAAGTTATAGCTCAAATCGTGTAATCTACCGCCCACTGACCAATCAATTGTCTTAGAAACGAAGTTATCTCACGTGTAGGATTCTGTCATATATCGTACAGGTGGAGCTCCACCTCTACTAACATTTTGGATCTCGGATGCACTTTAATAGTGCTGTGCGTGCAAATATCCTACTATGGACGTGCATACCATACAACAACTGATGACAGTTGATTTATTTGATGTTATAGGTTAGACACAAAAAATTACCGCAGTGTAGATTAAGCTATCACTCATGAATGCGGAAGTAATTGTTTTTAAATAGAGGCGGTCTTGTGCGTCTCCACGTTTCACGATTGGCCAACGTCATCCCAACACCGAGAACGCGCACAGATCTGAGCTGGAAGCCTAGTTTGACAAATATATCACATAACTGCTATCGTAGTATCACTTAACATATACCCCTGAGTCAAGGCTTTGTCAAGCCTCGATATGTAGACATAACCTAGATATGTCTAACGTGCTTCGTAGTATACCCCACCGGTGACAACCAATCAACTAAGCCCCCAAATACCCTATCCCACCCATAGTGTTATTTATTTACAAATGCACATACTGTAATTACAATTATACATAACCATATTCTACTGCTCTTCATGCTCTTATAATGTTACTGTTTCTGCGCTACAATGGTACTGTTACCACACTGCACATATCTGTCTATATGGTTCATACTGAATATCCATATTTATTCTGTTTTTCTCATATGTTCTGTTAATACACTGCCCATATTTATATCTAATGTATATTACTCTAAACCACCTGCTGTAAACCAACTGCATATTACTGTCTACACGACACTATACAGTATTTCTTGTCCTGCCTATGCACCATCTGTCTATACTTTGTATATCACATTGCACTTTTGCTTTGTACAGGGTTCCCACGGGTAATAGAAGTCTATTCCAGACATGGAAAGTCAGGGAATTTTTATCATTTTGGGGGCAAAGTCATGGAATATCAGGGAATTTTGTCGTAGTAGTTTATGATGTACTAGCCAAAATGCATAACATATTTCCACATAGTATTGGTGTATATCTGGTTATTAGCTTTACAGCTTGCTTGAGTAGCCCAACTGTGTTAATTCAATGCCTATTTATTCATCTCCCGCTCTAAAAAAGTAAAAGACTCTTGATGCGGGTGCTCTGAAATCATTGGTCGGTATATTGTAAGTCATAGAAATTCAGGTGTTTTGTCAGGGAAAAGTCATAGAATTTTACATTTGACTTAGAGTGGGAACCCTGTTTGTACTTTTACTCTGCACAATGACAATAAAAGTGAATCTGATAAATTATTATTTAGTGCCTGTAGTGCTGCTTTGTATTAGCATATACCTTTGCTGTTTGTTTTATGTGTATTGGACAACCCCCTGTTTAAAGCAATCACAAACTTACATATTTTGATTGATCTTGATACACAGATGTGTGTTGTGCTGAAATAAACCCAATTTCACTTATCTTAGGTGCTGTGGGACTTTTGATGCACACGAAATCTTAAGAAATGGCCGTTCAGAGAGCATTGTTTTGACAGATGTTGACCAACAAAAGTTCTTAAATCATACACAAACCATTAAAACATCCATATTTTTATTGAATATGATACACAGAGGTGTGTTGTGCTGAAATAAACCCAATTTCACTTATCTTAGGTGCTGTGGTACTTTTGATGCACAAGAAATCTTAAGAAATGGCCGTTCAGAGAGCATTGTTTTGACAGATGTTGATCAACAAAAGTTCTTAAATCATACACAAACCATTAAAACATCCATATTTTGATTGAATATGATACACAGAGGTGTGCTGTGCTGAAATAAACCCAATTTCACTAATCTAAGGTGCTGTGGGAATTTTGATGCACAAGAAATCTTCAGAAATGGCCGTTCAGAGAGCATTTTTTGACAGATGTTGACCAACAAAAGTTCTTAAATCATACACAAACCATTAAAACATCCATATTTTGATTGAATATGATACACAGAGGTGTGCTGTGCTGAAATAAACCCAATTTCACTAATCTAAGGTGCTGTGGGAATTTTGATGCACAAGAAATCTTCAGAAATGGCCGTTCAGAGAGCATTTTTTGACAGATGTTGACCAACAAAAGTTATTAAATCATAAACAAACCATTAAAACATCCATATTTTGATTGAATATGATACACAGAGGTGTGCTGTGCTGAAATAAACCCAATTTCACTGATCTTACCTGCCATGGCAAGTTTGATGCACCGGACATACTCAGAAACTACAATTGAGACACCCATATGGCCAGACCGGCCTAGGTAAGTGTCACACCCATTATTTCATGAAATGTCAACATGTGGCACATATTTTGATACAGGGAATGATAACAAACGTGTTTGTCAAATTTGAGACCTCTAGCTGCTTGTATGTTGTCAGGAGGCGGAGCCAAAGATTGGAAAATGTAGATTTCTAGGGGGCGCTATAGAGTCTATGAATGTGTGAGGTGTGATTTTACGTATCTCATATATTTTATGTCATAGATAGATGTCACATGCCAAATTTAGTCTGTTTATGAGGTATGCAAGTTAGAAATGCTAACCCTAGGTTTAGATGGCCATATTTTGCATAGGTCAGACAGGCCTTGATAGGATTACACCAGTTAATTCAAGATAGTACCAACATGTGGCACATATTTTGATACAGGTAATGATAACAAACTTGTTTGTCAAATTTGAGACCTCCAGCTGCTTGTATGTTGTCAGGAGGCGGAGCCAAAGATTGGAAAATGTAGATTTCTAGGGGGCGCTATAGAGTCTATGAATGTGTGAGGTGTGATTTTACGTATCTCATATATTTTATGTCATAGATAGATGTCACATGCTAAATTTAGTCTGTTTATGAGGTATGCAAGTTAGAAATGCTAACCCTAGGTTTAGATGGCCATAATTTGCATAGGTCAGACAGGCCTTGATAGGATTACACTAGTTAATTCAAGATAGTACCAACATGTGGCACATAATTTGATACACGGGATGATAACAAACTAGTTTGTCAAATTTGGGACATCTAATGACTTGTGTGTTGCCAGGAGGCGGAGCCAAATATAGGAAATATTGGATTTCTAGGGGGTGCTATAGAGTCTGTGAATATGTGAGATGCGATTTAACTACATACTCAAATATAGCTGCTTGTGTGTTGCCAGGAGGCGGAGCCAAAGATTGAAAAAAAAAAAAAGGATTTGTAGGGGGTGCTACAGAGTCTGTGAATATGTGAGGGTTGAGTCCATTTCACTATATTTTGTGTCATCCAAGGATGTTACATGTCAAATTTAATCAGTCATATTCTTGTTAGAAATGTGAAACCAATGTGTACATGTCCATGAATTGCAAAGGTCAGAAAGGTCAGATAAGCTTACACCAGTAATTTTCAACTAATAACATGTGGCACAAATTGATATAAAGGGCATAGAAATTGGCAACTGGTTTGCTGTATTTGAGACCTGTAGCTGAGTTTGTATTGCTGTAGCTTCCTGGATGTGTGAGGTCATTTCACTTTGAGGTTTCTGAATGTGTGAAGTAATTTCACTCCGATCCTATATTTACTAACCCTAGGTTATTAGGTCATAGGTCAGACAGGCCTTTGTAGGGTCACACCAATTACTTCACAACATTAGCACATATAATGCATGTGATGAAAACAGACTTATCTGAGGTTCATTTAAGCCTTGACCTTGCTGATGAAAACCAGAGTGCAGTCAATCAGTGGTCCAAACATATAGAACCAGTACAAGTGAAAGACAATTCAAGTAATTATTTACATGGAGAGTCCTTTACTATCAAAGATGCTTTAATGTACATTGATACATGAAGGGGATATTGAAGTACTCAAGTCCCAAAGAAGGATGACAATACAATAGTATTATAGTCAATTAACATAACTCAATAAAGAATATGGTTACAATTTCAAGCGTGATTTAAAGAAATTGACTTTCAAAAACTAAAAAATTAGCGTTTTTAAAGTGATTATGGATTTTTATAGTCTAAGAGCAAAAATAGCAGTATTGCTTAAGCCTATATGATGCACCAAAGTAAGTAGGAATGTTGGACATGTCTTAATTCATATTAATTGACATCTACAGACTATAGGCTTTAAGAAAATATATGGTTTAGATGGTCAATTCAGCTGTCCCTTAATAGTGTAGGCCAAAATGTATTAGCTGAACAAAATTCTTCTAAGTTACCCTAGCAACAACCTAGCAACCAACATAAGAACCATAGCAACAACCTAGCAACCATATTAATTACCCTACCAACAACCTCACAACTACCACCACAATGTCAACCGAGCAACCACCATTGCAACCAACATGATTAACCTTGCAACCAGCATAGCAACCACTTTATTTGGAATAGCAACCACCATATCTACCCTAGCAACACCCTAGCAACCTTCTTGGTTACCCTATCAACAACCTAGCAACCACCTGTACAATGCCAACCTAGCAACCACTTTGATAGTCAACCAACATGACTAGCCTCGCAACCATCTCAATTACCCTAGCAACCAGCATAGCAACCACTTAATTTAGTATAGCCACCACCATATCTACTCTAGCAACACCCTAGCAACCTTCTCAGTTACTCTATCACCAACCTAGCAACCAACATGATTACCCTATAAACCTGCATAGCAACCACTATATACCCTGTAGCAACACCATAGCTACCTTCTCAGTTACCCTAGCAATAACTTAGCAACCACTACCATAGAAACCCCTATGTTTCACAAAATACCTGTAGAAAGCCTCCAGGGTTTCCCGCAGAAAATTGGTTAGTCAAAGTGGTATGGTGGGGTGGGGTGTTCTTGTTTGTACGATACAATAAAGACTCCACCATACAAACTATACCACACTATACAATTTTTTACAAATAAGAACAGTGAATTAATGTGTGCAACTTTAACAAACATTATACAAACTATACAACAATGAAGTGGAAAAGAATGCAAAAGAAAGAAAAACAACATTTTCAAAATGTGCAAACGTAATCACAGTCACTGCTTATGGCAGAGCTGACAGCATCGCTACAGCCATCCTCCTTGGTTTAAAAAAACACAATTCAAGGGCCCTTTGATAATTGCACTCTTTAACAAGTGCGGACCATTTATGCTTTCATGCAGGCTATCAGACTGTTGCCCTGCAGCCTGTTCTGCAAGTCTATCTTGATCTATACATGGAGAGTAAATGAAGTTTAGATTATTTTAGACTTTTGTGTAAGATGTGTAAGATTTACACAAACGATGATAAATAACACGATGACACCACCCGCTGCAGACCATAGGATGTGAGAATGCGCTCCACAACACAGCTGTAAATGGAAGCAAGGACTGAGGTGTCAAGGCCATCATGCTTCAGCCCCTTCAGGAAGTGGACAAACAAGGCCTTGTTTACATGCTCGCTGTCTTGTTGTTTGTAGAAGGACACTGCTTTAACAGCTCCTTTGTGTAGGTGTCCTGTTGGAGTCATATAATGAAATGGAATGCATACATCAGGATATCAGGAGCGAGGATCTGTGAAAACATAAGTAGAAGAGAGAAATTTAAGATATGTTTAGAACATTTTGAGCTCCAACACAAAGGCAAAGCAGTTTCAGCCATGCAAACCATATATTTTCTTAAAGCCTGTCACATGGCCCACCTTCCTGCAAACTTTGGAGGATATAAATGTATACATGGCACTATTTTGTATATTGTCAAAGTCAGTAGAAAGGTGGGACATGTCCTAATGTATATTAATTGACATCTAGAGGCTATAGGCTTTCAGAAAATATATGGTTTAGGTCAGTGTTTTTCAACCACTGTGCCGGGGCACACTAGTGTGACTGAGGTGTCAAGGCCAGCATGCATCAGCCTCTTCAGGAAGTAGACAAATGAGTAGCCAAACAAGGACAAACAAGGCCTTGCTTACATGCTGGCTGTCTTGTAGTTTGGCACCACTCTCCTTTCTGTGAGTGTTCTGTTGGAGTCATATAATGAAGTGCAACCCATACATCAGGATATCAGGAGCAAGGATCTGTGAAAACATAAGTAGAGGGGAGAAAAAAAAGACATAAAGATATGTCGAGAAAACATTGCAGGACCATCCCTAAACAACACATCAGGACACCTTTCTTTCCTTTTTCATTTGATCACTACTGCAATTCATAGACATATGTTGTATACAGGTGAGACAAGGGTAAAACCGATGTGGGTATTTATGCTATTATAGAATAGGCTACTAAAATATAACTCCACAACTTCAAGTGTCAACACTGTAGTTTTAGAGGAGTATTTGTAGTTCTTATGCAGGAAAATCAGTATAGGCTACTTTGAACATTAAAAGCTGCATGCACTACGTAGTACACACATGCATACAATGCATTATTTTGGAGATAGAAATGTTGTACTGCTTTGTTTTTCAGAAAAACGGTAGTAGCCTATAACAGAATTTTTTGTCACATGAATTACCCAGACCCAAAGAAACAAATAGCTTATTACGTGAAACTGACCTGCTTATAATTTAATGTCAAACAACATCTCAACTAATTGAAAATCAGGATTGTATCACCATCACACTCATTCCGATAATTTAACCATAACGTGTCGTGAACAACGATTTATTTGGCTAATTATCATGTATTTGTCCACATCTTTTACCATTATAAGACATTGAATTGAACTAAGATATTGCTATTTTCAATTACCCAGACCCAAAGA
Source organism: Alosa sapidissima (assembly GCF_018492685.1). Classification (NCBI taxonomy): domain Eukaryota; kingdom Metazoa; phylum Chordata; class Actinopteri; order Clupeiformes; family Clupeidae; genus Alosa; species Alosa sapidissima. Next base: position 15,364,035 of record NC_055959.1, on the reverse strand, counting down.
AACAAATAGCTTATTACATGAAACTGACCTCATTATAATTTAATGTCAAACACCATGTCAACTAATTGAAAAGCAGGATTTTATCACCATCGCATTCATTTAGATAATTTAACCATAACGTGTCGTGAACAATGATTTATTTAATTGTCAATCATGATTTAACAATGATGTGTCACATGACAGCAACCAGCCTATCACACTGGGGCTCTTATACGGGGCTCTTCGGTGTTTTTAAAGCGTTTACATAACTCATAAAATCTGCAGATGACACAGCAATAGTGGGGTTAATACAGAATAGCGAGGAGACCAACTACAGGGCCTGGGTGGATCAATTTGCGAAATGGTGTAGGTCCAGCTGTCTTCTTCTAAATATACAGAAAACAAAGCAAATAATAATAGACTACAGTACAGAACTGGGAGCCAGTCCCCCCAGTGTATGGTTAAAAATGGTGAGGATGTTGTGATTGTAGTCGAGTACAAGTACTTAGGCACAATCAGAGGCGCACCTTGTCAACAGGCAAGGCAGGCAACTGTTTGAAGCCCCAAGCCACTAAGGGGCCCCCGACCTGGTCTCAGCGCGTTTGCCGGTGGGTCGATATAGATATATATATTTCGTCCATAGAGATTGAATGATATATTTATTTTGCGTGCTCCTGTCCTGTTGTACAAACAGTAGGCTACATCTGTACATATGGAGGCCCTATGCTATGGCCTTATAAACAGCGGATCTGAGTTCAAAAGAGAATCCGCACATATTTAGGCTACTGTGGTAGCCTAAACGTCAATCGAGGGTGCAGTGATGACGGATCAACATCGGAGTTTGGCATTTAGCCTACTCAATGAAGTTAGGCTACTATTAATTGACAGAAAGATTGAACATGGTTTGCTACATCTATACGCCAGTAAACTTCAGCTAGCTAGTTACAGTAACAGTTACAACTAGTTAAGCAAGGAGACGGTTAACGTTATGTTTGTAATAGGGCTGTCAGCCATAACATGTTAATCACGATGCAGTAAGGACCAAGCATACGCGTTAATTTTTTAGAACCCGATTGACGCAAAGTGCTCCAAAAACACAACATTTCTTCTTTGTTACATTGCTCCGGAACTGTTCATCGCAGCGAGATGAAACCTTTAAGAGCAGAAGTGGGGCTTTCCAACGAGACTACACACTTGCCTGTACGATCAAGTATGGGTATGGGGGAAAAAATCATGAAATTAAATCAAATTGCATCATATTTACAGTCTACAGTTCTTTTTACCTGCGCACCCATTACTCTCGTTTGAATTACTCGCGAACCCGTGATCGCATAGATATGGCAAGCATATCAGATGAAAGAAGAGACACAGGGCTATCCATTGGTACCATGTATATCCTTCTGGGTTATACAACAGACGAAGTGATAGCAAAATAATAACTTCATATCGCTGGACTTACCCCACGTTTTTGTCTGTTTTTATGACAAAGCATGTTTATGATGCAACTTTATCATGTGTTTCTCTATGGCAAAGCATGTTCATAATCCGGTTTTGAGATCCTAGCAAATTCCTGCGTGGCATCCAATTCAAGGCTCACATTGCATCCCAATTTGTTCAACAAAGAAACCCCGTTTTTGCCTCTACTTTGTTCATGGCAATGCAGTTAAAAAGTTGTTGTAGAGAACCATTATGAATGCATACAACATAGGCACACAGGCTAACACGCAAACTCGGGTCAAGTCAGGTCAGATCAGTTCGTGTCACAGATATAGAGCGCAGAGAGGTCATTTTTCATCACTAAATTAAAAAAAAATGCCATTTATTTCTGTAAGGCGCACACCACATATGTCTGTAAATTGCTCAGCCCCAGAGAATCCCTCCACCATGGCAATGATTTTGCCAGATTCAGGACAGTCTGATCTACACACGCATACTGTAAGGCAAGTCGAGCTGCCAGCTTGCAGTACATGTCAAAATATAAGAATTTTTATAATACGCTTTTGTATTTTTATTATTTAACATAATAACCTAATGGTGATATAACATAATGGTGATAACACTTGTCGGTAGGGCCCTCTTGGAATTTTTGCTTGGGGCCCCCACAGACTCTAGAATCACCTCTGGGCACAATAATAGATAATAAGTTGCAATGGGACAGTAATACCAACACCATCTATAAAAAGGGGCTGCAGAGGCTGCATTTTATGTGCAAACTAAGACAATTTAGAGTGGATAGAGATATATTACTTTTCTATCATTCATTTGTGAAGAGCATGCTACTTTTTTGTTGTGTTACCTGGTATTTCTCTTTGTCAGTGACCAAAAAAAACCCAAACTGAGCAAGATAGTTAACATGGCCAGCAAGGTTGAGGGGCAAAAACCAGACAGTATTGCTACGACCTGTGAAAGAAGGGTGTTGAAGAAAGGTCATGCAAATAATAGAGATATGTCACATCCCATACACCAGGCATATGAGGTGTTGCCATCAGGGAGGTTCAGGTTACCTTCTTTCCAAACAAATTGAGCCAGTAGGTAATTCATTCCAACTAGCATTACATTGATGAACAAGACGTTACCTGCAGGACCATGCACTTTCTTTCCAGCTGGACTATCACAGTATGCACAACTGCACTTTATCATTCTATAAATGTGTAGTGGGGTCTGTGCCTTCTACCCTGATGTTGTGTATGTGTGGGAGTGTGGTAGGGTGGGGGCGGTTGGGGTGAGGGAAATTCTGGTCTATATTCCGTCTTGTATTCAGTCTTGTCTAACTGTCTACTGTATGGCGCAGAACAATTTTCCGAAAGGACAAATAATAAATCAATCTATCTATCTATCTATCTATCTATCTATTATTTTAGAAGATTTTGGTTTGATTTTGGTTTGAACACCTTTCTACGAAAATCAATCTTGGGATAAAGTAATTATACACTACTCACCCTGGGGCTCATACTGTATAGGGTTTTCCCTCTAGACCCTGCAAGTGGCAATAAAGACAATTTAGACCACCATGGCGTAAAGTATGCATGCTTAAAATGCAACAAGTACAAAAAATCATATACAGACACAAACACAATCATACACAATCATATTTTTATGTCTGTTGGACAATTCAATCATCCACACTCATCCCTCTCCTCCCAAGGGACATATGCATATCTTTACATTCAACGTAGTTTTCAACAACAACAATAACAAACAGCAATAAAGCTTTTCTACATATGGGTGTAGAATTTTTGATAACATATGGCTCCTTTTATCCTAAAGAATGTCAAATACATACCGACTGGCTCATCAAAACAGGAAAGGCTATCCAGACCAAGTCCATGTAGATCCTTCACAGTTGAAAATGAAGAGGCCTTATCTGAAAAAGATCAATAGAAACCTTACTCTAAATCCCCATCCAAGAACAATTACTATGTGTTCTCCTTTTCTTCAGTAGCAAATACACTGCCCGTGAATCAGAAATATATTGGTGTCCCAATATAATGTTTACTCATAACAGCTGGCAATAGTGATTGCATGCAGATAAGTAACCGTGCAGCAAGATTGTGTCAGCTTAATGTTACAGTTTGTGTTAGGAAACAGTAGGTGAGTGGCGTGGGTCAGCATAGGAGACGGTAGACGAGTGGTGCTGGACAGTAGGCAAGAGGCAAAAGATAGTAGGCAAGTGGCGCAGGGCAGTAAAGGAGACAGTAGGAGAGTGGCATGGAATAATAGGAAACAGACACGTCACCAACAACAGTGCGAGTGGCCTACTGTAATTACTGCTATTATTATCATTATTATGTATTATTATCAATTTGTTTTGTTATAGGCTAGACACACATTCCATATTCACTGTATAGGCTATTTCTGTCACTGTACACATGTCATCTGGAAAACTTGCCTATTTATCTAACTGTTGTACATAATTAATCTTGATCGTCTACATAACTGCTTCTTTGCACTTCTGGTTGGATGTCAACTGCATTTCATTGGCTCTGTACCTGTAGCCTACTCTTTTAAATTACAATAAAGTTGAATCTAATCTAAATCTAGCCTAATCTAATCTCTAATATTATGGGCTACACACATTGCAATTCTCTATTGAATTAAACCCCTCTCTTAATCAGGTTAAAGAAATACAAAATTATATTATAATATAAGTGAATATCTAACATCTGAGAACTGCTGTATCAGAATACAATTGTTTTATAGCTGATATGTGGCCTAAAACAATGCGCGTTTTCGCAACGAAATCTATTCACGTTCATCATGATTATCGATTATACATGCCTGGCTGATAGGCTACCTCCCAGCTGTTAGCTTTAGCCCACACTAACAATATTAGGCTACAATGTTAATTTACACAGACAACAGCTGTTTTACAGATTAATGTAACATTACATCATGCACGTTAGCTAAATTATAAGTTGTGCAAGCCTACTCTGAATTCACAGTATTGCCCATGCATAGGCTACTATTTCATGTTAAATCAACTTTAAAATGTTTTGCTCAATTGCTAGCAAAATGATCATGCTAGCGGCAGTAGCAAGGCTCACCTCATTTCCCATTTGGATTCTTCTTTTTTCTCCGTCCCTGCTCGGTTCTTGTTTCTGGATTCTGGGGTTCAGCCTTTTAAAACTGCTAGCTAGAAGGTGGCTCCTTCTAACCCACAACTCAAAGCAGGCTTAAGAGTATGAAACTGCACGTCAAAAGCATCAAATAACATTCTCGCCATTTTGGGTCGGGCTTTTTTGACAGATGACGTGGTTCTGTTGGCTCATTGAATGCGAAATACAACGTGATAGTAACACGATAATTACGTCCTGCTCAACACGTTTTTTAACAAGGAAACGTGTTACACAACACGTCCCAATAGATTAATTAACGTGACAGTGACACGTTCAGACGTGAGACTGGGTTGACTCTGGCACAACCTTCAAGATTTGATGTTTAATGGATGTGTGGATATCATTCAAACATTCCTCCATACTTTCAACAACTGACAAAATAACATTGGTTGAAACACCACTGCCCTGCCACTTTGCAACAACAGAAGCACACATATGTTTTGACACTAAAGAACATTCACTTTGATTGGCCAAGTCTTGATTTAAGTCCAAAGTTTCAATAGAATGTGCATCACCACACCCATCCAAAGGCAGAGCCGGCGTACCTGATGATGTGATGTCAGACATAGCCATTGGTTCGTCTGACCAACTTGGTTCAGTAGCATTAGTGTCAGTGTGTAAACGTTTAAGATGTCTGCGGAAACCAGAGTAACTTCTGAACTCAAAAGAACAACCATCCTGTGCACATATCAAACGTAACCTTTTGCCAGGATATAAGCCATGTAAGAGTTTAAGGTGTTGAATCAAGACCCCACCAGAGCCATGCAGTGTCCCACAAACGTAACACCTATACATTATTAATCAACTTTGCTCGCAATTCCTTTACTTTTGGGCTCTCTTTGGTGGTTCCCACATCAATATTGTAGACAGTGGTCTGCAAGAATGTAAAAAAGCTGCGAAGAGACTCGTCGTAACTCAAACTGAAAACAAAATGAACCTTGAAAAGCTCGTCGAATGCTGCCAGAGAGGTGCTTCCTTGGCATGGAATGAGCTTCTTATCCATGGCTATGTAGAAGTTGTTGATGGCTCGCTTGGAGGTTCCCGAAGCTAGCAGACATGGCTGCCGACGTTCATCTTCATTCAAGTGCTCATCAAGACTCTGGCATGACTGGAGGAAGCATAAGAGAAAGGATTATGATCAAGTCCCCATGTTCAAATGAATACACTTCTTTTCAAAGACAATACAGTGGGCCAATGGAATTACACACATTGTGAAAAACGACCAAGTTGTCTATGGCTTGACTTGCACTGATCTTGTGACTCCTCTTTCTCCCAGCTGGCTGAGGTGACAGGATGTGCAACAGCAGGAGTAAAGTGGACATATCACTGTAGCAACCTGGGTTAGGGTGGGGTTTGGAGAAGAGTCATAAAATAACTATTTAATTCTTCAGATTCAACGTTCATGCATAAAATAGGTATTTTGGAAACATCCTAACTACAAATTAGTACCCAGAAATACCCAGGTCATTTCCTAAAATGGCAACTAAAATGTTAAACTCCATGACTCCTTACACTTACCTTGTAAGTTGTCTACAGACGGCTCCACTTGCTCCTCCCTGGCAGACTGCAATAGGCGTTGGAGCAATGGTGTTTGTACAAGTGCAGCTCCTTCTTTTATCAGCTTGGGTTGGAATGAGGGCCATCTTTCCAGAAGTCTTGCAGATGTTTCAGATCCAAGGAGAAGGCTGAAGTCTTGAAGAACCTGACGCATTAAAGACAACAAAGTACAACTTAGAATAGGGCAAAAGGCAAAACACTGTTGAAATTGACAACCTTATCAGCAAATACACACTTACTAATCCTTTTGTGTCCAACAGTCTTGGGAACACGGACAAGACTTTTGCTGAAGTTGCAGGATTGTGGATAAGCCTCTGCCTGTACTGGAATGTCTCTAGCATCTTCTGGAATATTGTCTCACGATCATTGGTATGGGTCATCAGAGAAATGGCTCTTCACATGCCTCATCCTGAAGCTGATCTTGACTGATATTCCTGGCGACTGTTGGACCACCTGTGACATCTGCCTTCGGAGAACTAGATGACAGAGGACGAAGCTTAGTCTTCCGTTGGATGGTCTTGAGTCGCCAAGCGATGAATCCTGTTCCACTTTGGGCATCATAGAAATGCTCCTGACAAAACAACACATTCTCTGTAACTGCCTTCAGTAAAAGACCAGAATACTCCCTTACAAATGGCATCCTACGTCACACCACCACCCCTACATCTTTTTACCACAACCCCTATATACTGCTGACATTTGTGCGCTAACCCAGTGTGCCTGTGTAGCTTTAGACTGAGAGGAACACAACACAATATACTTTGTAATACTTAACCATAATAGTCTACATAATAAGTAGTAATTGGCTAACCCAAATGTTTCAAATAACTTACATAGCCTTTTTTAGAGAATGGGTCTTTCAGGTATGGGAACAAGGTGATGACACCAAGGGCATATTTTTCCTTAGTCAGCCTTTGTGGAATTCTCCTAAAATAAAAACTAAAATTAAAATACAATACTATTACATATAAAAAAAACAGGAATAAGGTACTTTAAGACTGGCATACCCTTCGGTTTCTGTCATGTGTGCCGCTAAAATGTTGACCATCTGTCGCCTCGAACTGTCACACAAACTCCCAGTGTCCTCATACTCTTTCATGATTGCCGCTCCACCAGCTTTCTCAAGCAGAACCTTCTTTTTTTTTATCTGATGTATTTTATTGAGCATTTATAATACAGATACATTCATTAATACATTTCAGGCTCTTTTTTGTTTACAAGTGTGTTCATAAAATGTAAAAGGATATTGTATTTTGACAAAACGAAACAGAAAAAAAAAAAAAAACAGACAAAACAGACAATGTACCACAAAGAACATACTAGGTTGACTAGGACCCTTCTCCCTCTTCCCCACCCCTGAAGACCCTACTCTTAACTATATCAGTGCTGCTTACTACATATTAAGAGACGGGATGTTGCATTGAGTTTGTATTTGCAAGATATGATGTAAATGGTTGCCAGGTATTATCAAAATGCTGAAGTCTGTCTTTTAGAATGTGCCTTATTCTTTCAAGATGGAGTGTATTAGTAAGACTGTCAAGCCACATCTTAGATGTTGGTGAGTTTACACTCTTCCATAATGTGAGGATCAGTTTTTTTGCTATTATGAGGCTGTATGAAATGAAACGCTGTTGTGCTTTGGAGAATGTCTTGAAGGTTTCAGATACACCAAGAATGATGAGTACAGGATCTGGGTCGATCACTGTTCCCATGACCTCAGACATTATGCCAAAAACATTGCACCAAAAAGAATAATTTTTTGGGCACAAGGCATAACTATGAAGATGAGTTGCCACAGAGGAGTTGCATTTATCACACATGGGCGAAACTTCAGGATAAATGTTATGTAATTTTTCCTTTGAGAAGTGCAGCATATAGATAACTTTAAATTGAATAAGACAGTGTCTTGCACTGAAAGAACAGGTATTAATCTTTTCCAGGGCACTGTCCCATAACTCGTTTGTGATTGATTCACCAAGTTCTTTTTCCCATTTGCATCTATGTATGTTGGGAGATGGAGAGCTTAATGATAAGAGAGTGTGATAAATGTGTGTAATCAATTTTGGTAGTCTTGGTGGTAGTTTCAGACAATCATCTATAGATGTACTTGATTCAGTCTCAAACTCCTTCACATGTTTTCGTATGTAATCCCTGATTTGCAAATACTGAAAAAAATTATTATTTCCTAACTCAAATTTATGCTGTAATTGTAAAAATGAGGCAAAAATACCTTGTATATATAAATCCCCAACACATTTAATACCTTTCTGACTCCAGACAGAGAATGCTCTGCCCATTCTGGAAGGGGTAAAAGTGGGATTCTTATCTATAGATAATGCAGGAGAAATAAGTTTCAGCTTAAAATGGGATCGAATTTGTTTCCAGATACAGATCATGTTGTGAATAATAGGATTGTTATTATATAATAATTTACTTATTTTAGTTGGGGCAAGCAGGACTGCAGACATTGAATAAGGATGACAGTCCTCCTGTTCCATCAGTAGCCATTTAGGTGGATGTGTTGTGGTATTAAAACAAAAAGTGAACGTCTTAATTGCTGAGGCCCAGTAGTAAAACAAGACATTTGGGAGTGCTAATACTCCTACATGTTTAGGCTTGCAAAGATATTTCTTGCTTATTCTAGGGGTTTTGTGCTCCCACAGGAAAGGACTGATTAAAGAATCCAGACGTTTAAAAAATGACTTCTTAAGAAAGATTGGAATATTTTGGAGAAGATATAACAATTGAGGGAGAAACACCATCTTTATAGCATTAATTCTTCCTATCAGAGAGATTGGAAGAGAATTCCAGAAAAGTAATTTGGACCGTAGTTTTTCTATGAGAGGGAGAACATTTTCTTGAAAGAGAGAGGTATATGGTTTAGTTACTTCTATCCCCAGGTAAGTGAATTTTTCTGAGGCGATTTTAAAGGGGAAATTGCTTAGGGGTGTCTGATCATTCATGCTGACTGGCATTAAAACACTCTTAGTCCAGTTAATTCGGTAGCCCGAAAAGGTTCCGAAGAAACCGATTTTGTCCAGAAGTAGGGGTATAGTGATTTGTGGACGTGTTATGTGGAGCAGAATATCATCTGCATACAGGGATATTTTACTAGTTCTTCCTCTAGTTGTGTAACCATGTATCTGGGGGTCTAGTCTAATACTTTGAGCCAACGGCTCAATAGCAAGGGCAAAAATTAAAGGTAAAAGGGGGCATCCTTGCCTTGTCCCCCTGTCCAATTTAAGTGGGGAAGATAAAGTTTGATTGGTTAGGATTCTGGCAGTGGGGTTTTTATAAAGGAGTTTAATTAATGACAGGAATTTTGTCCCAAGATTGAATCTACTAAGGACTTCAAATAAGTAATGCCATTCTATCTGGTCAAATGCTTTTTCAGCATCAAGTGCAAGTATAACAAGATCAGAGGTCAATCCTCTCTTTGTGTAGAGAATATTAAAGAGACGCCTAAGATTGAAGGTGGAGTTTCCTTTAGGTACAAAACCTGTCTGATCTGGATGAATTAGTCTCTCTAGCAAGGGATTGAGTCTGTTAGCTAGTACTTTAGCAAATAATTTCCCATCAACATTGAGGAGTGAGATAGGGCGATACGCACCAACTTCCTCTGGATCTTTCCCTTTTTTTATGAATTACTGTTATTACCGCCTCAGTTAGAGTTGGGGGCAGAACACCTGTTGTCTTGGCGTGCTCAAATACTCTTAATAGATAAGGAGACAATTCTTCACTAAACGCCTTGTACAACTCCCCAGAGAGTCCATCAGGGCCTGGAGATTTAGAGCCCTTAAGCGAGGAGATGGCTACCTGAATCTCTACAACTGTAAGCTCAATGTTCAGCAATTCACAATCTTCCCCGTCTAATCTGGGGAGTTTGCACTTGTCCAAAAAATCATTAATTATTCTAGGGTTTGGGGCGGATTTGGAAGTGTACAGATCAGAGTAAAATTCAAGGAACCTGTTATTAACATCTTTAGGTTTTGTGAGCATTGTGTTGTCTTTGGCTTTTATTTTGTGTATAGTCCTATCATTTTCCATTTTTCTGAGCTGTCGAGCTAAAAGTTTATGCGGTTTGTCGCCAAACTCAAAGAACCTCTGTCTGGTATACAGAAAAGCCTGACTTACTTTCTCAGACATAATTTGGTTGTATTTGTATTTTAGTGTTGCTATTTCTCTATGAAGAACCATAGATGGCGACTGAGCATTTTTGTTATCCACAGTTTTGATCTGCTCTTCCAGCTCCTTTAATTTGGTCATGTTTTGTTTCCTCCTTGATGCTTCAAATGAGATAATACTACCCCTAATAAAAGCTTTAAATGCTTCCCAGAGAATGGAAGGAGAGGTCCCAGAGATGTCATTCATCTGAAAATACAAGGAAATTTGTTCTTTTAAATATTGGCGAAAGATTTGATCTGTAAAAAGTTGGGGATTTAGCCTCCAAGAGGAATGTGGTTTATCCATGTGGTCTAAATGCAAGGAAAAGGAAACAGGGGCCTGGTCTGAAATCAAAATACTGTGATATCGAGCGTCCAGTATAAAGGGTGCAAGTCTACCATCCACTAGAAAGAAGTCAATTCTACTGTATGAGTTATGCACTGGTGAATAAAAGGAGTAGTCTCTACCTAAGGGATTCATTATTCTCCATATGTCTAATATATTTGCATTGTTTATATAAGAATTTAAAAATTCACTTGAGGCGTTTTTGGGGGGATTCCTTGTAGAGGATCTATCAAGATGTACATCTAGAACAGTATTAAAATCCCCTCCAATAATCAAATTAGTTTGTGAAACATCCGGTATTAGTGAGAAGACTTTCTGGAAAAATGCTGGGTTGTCTATGTTAGGAGCATATATGTTGACAAGGGTGAGTGAGATGTTGTAAATTTCTCCAATCACTATGATGTAGCGACCCTCTCTATCAGACATTGTTTTGCTATGTAAGAAGGGTACACCCTTTCTAATTAAAATGGCAGCACCTCTTGCTTTACATGAGAAAGCAGAATGAAAAACCTCTCCTATCCACTTTGTCCTAAGCCTATTGTGTGAGTTATTATTCAAATGCGTTTCTTGCAAAAACATAATATCTGAGGTGAGCGTCCTGAGATGAGATAAGACTTTCCCTCTTTTGACAGGGTGATTCAATCCACGCACATTCCAGCTAGAAAATCTAAGGTTCCCTATTGCCCTGGTGTTGTCATTTATAGTATCCTGCATAAGCACTGTTTGTTTGAATTTGAATATATAGCAGCATTGCTATTCTGTGCAATCTTTTAGTAGAGTCTTCATATCCCTCCCACCCCCTCATAGTAAGCCACCCAATGGCCACTACCTCCCCCAACCCATACCTCTTTTCCCATGTCAACCAGAACCACACATTAATAAAATAAAAGAAGACAAACCAAATTACTCTAGCCAGGTCAAAGTGATAGGCGCGAGCCTTCTTAGTGCAAACAAATAATAATAAAAATGCAGATAGAAAAGAAAAGAAGAAAAAAGAACAAATACTGTATACTATGCTTACTTCCGTGCACATGGCCTGCTTCTAAGATCTAACAGCTCTGAAACTTAATTCCAAAGAACTTGATTGGAGAAAAGGAAACAAACGAACATTAAGGCAGATGTATTTCACACCTGCCTACACCCAATTAGCAAATCTATAGGAGGAACAGTAAACTATTGGAGGTTACAGATATACACTTTTAGGTCTATTAATCTATTTGCTCTGCAACACCCTGAATTCAGAATCAAACAGCACATATTTGTATGCTGTATACTCAAAACATTAATTGCAATCATAATTTAAACAATTCTGATTCAGATAAGATCTGATTTAGAAACAATCAGATATAGGTACATTTCAAACATATCCCCCTTATCACATTTGTGTCAAACAAGGGAACAATGGATAACATAAAACATTTTTAGTAAACTGTATTGAGACGGAAAATAGGCTATAGCCTAGCCTAGACTAGGCCTACTGATCAATAACCCAAAACAGAACAAGATAGGCTGCACTCAATCGTTTGAGCACATTTAAAAGTAGCATCTTAACGTTTGTATTAACATAAAGGTGCCCACCAGACAAAAAAAAAATACAGTCTTCCTGTAGGTTTAGGCTACAAATGGCACAAACCTCCCTTTGGAGAATCCCCGTATCCTACCATTTAGAAAATGTAGTCTTACCATTATGTAGGCTAAGGTTAGTAGACAGGCACGGCTACTCTGGCAGGCGGTGTTATGCGTTAGTCATCAAGCTTATCAGCCAGCGAGCAAAAACTATTCCTGAGATTCCATGTCATTTGTCGAAGTCGACGGTTTTGGAGCAAACAGTCCTTCGGCGTATTCTTCAGCTTTTTTGGCGTCTGTGAAGGAAGTTTGTGTTCTGTTGAATGTAACCAGTAGTCTTGCGGGGTATAGCAGACCATACTTCACACCGGGCCTGTCTCGTAACAGCTCCCTGGCGCGATTGAATAACGCCCTACGCTTAGCTACGGCCGGAGGGTAGTCGGGAAAGATTTGGATTCTCTTGCCTTCGTAGAAGAGTTGTCTCGCCGTGATGGCTTTCCGTAGTATGCCCTCTAGCACATGATAGTAATGAAGTCTCAGGACGATGGGTCTTGGGGGCTCTTGCGGATCAGGTCTTCTACGGAGGGTCCGGTGCGCTCGATCAATAAGTGGCTTCGCCTCTAGAGATAGCACTTCTTGCAGTAGGTCAGCGACAAAGTCGCGTGGAGCGAATCCTTCTGCTCCTTCTGGGATTCCGATGATTCTAATGTTGTGTCGTCTTGACCTTCCTTCTAAGTCCTCACATTTAGTGACTAATTTATCCACCTCAGATTTCAACCGCGTTACTTGACTTTGGAGAGCAGTAATATCAAAGATCCTTGATTACTAGCAAGATAGAGCAACGTAATTCGTTACTATGGGAGCAAAACGGGACAGTTCCGGTCTGCATAAGTGGGAGTGTCACCCTACGTCACTAAATAAACTTTCTCTCTTAATAAGCAATAACAACAGATAAACATAATTGTGTTCACAGTATTATTGTCCATAATCATGTATGATACCAATGAATCATTCTTAAGGAAATTATATGAATAATTTAATTAGTCATGTGAACCGAGCTAGCTAGCTAGCTAACGCTAGCTTAAAATGCTATACAAGTGGATGGTAGTAGCTATGGCAATACAGCTATGCGCTAACAAGTGACTAGTAGTTGAAGGACTTCGCTTAAACTTAATATACTGTTGCAAATTCGCTTGAGTATAGACTATCCACTTTAACTAATGTCAGTAGTGTTATTCAGCTAGTTGTCATTTCAAAGAAATTACACTTCTCCGTTTAAAATGTTACCTTAGCTAAGAGGCTAGCTAGCATGCTAACAACCGGACAGTAACTGGCAGCAGCATGGTCTAATATTAAGTTATTTTATTACAAATCCGAACACTAAAAAATTACACTATTAGGCTTGAAATGATCCCAAACACTTACAGATTATGACACAATTTTCCAAAAAACCCTCAACAAATCCAGAAAGACAAAATGACCAATTTATTGGTAAAATTCCACAAGTCTCCATTGACATTAGTGCAGCAAGGGCTTACTCTGGTCTGCATAAAGGGGGATTTCCCCCCCTCCCCCTTGCAATAATCGAACGCGGAAATTGTCGAACGTTTGCGCCTCTCGCTCCGCTTGAACCCTCTCTGGTAATATCGTCGGACTGGAGTGAGGCTGATCTCTCTAGGTCTTTAATAGTTTTCTCGTGCGAGGATGTGTTCCCCTCAAGTGCTGTAATGGAAGTTTGAATCTCTTTTTTAGTTGTGGCAAGTTCGCCTCTTAGTTCGGTGCAAACAGTTTGTATTCGTGCATCTATGGACGAGCATATATCACCCTTAATCTGGGCAACTTCGCTTCGTAAGGCAGCAATAGCGGCTAGCACTGTACGGTTTGGAGGGTCTGCGACGTCATTCATATCACCGGGTGGCTGGGTTGTGTCACTCGAGTCCGAGGACTGAGCAGGGCCTAGTTCTTGTTCCTCATTTTTCTTGGGTTTTCCCTTTTTTGACATCTTTTCCTCTGTCGGTCTAAATATTACTCTTGTGTGTGTTTCTTTTCGTCGTTCCGAGGATGTTTAGAGCGGATTTACATGAGTTTTGTGTTATAGTAAAGACAAATATGTCAGAGCTATCGCAATCACGTCTCACTCCTCCATCACTCAACCGGAAGTCCTCAAGCAGAACCTTCTTAACAAGCTGAAATGATTAGCAAAAATATGAATCACCATCAAATATTTATAAAATGTCAATACAAAGTAAATAATGGCTTGCCTTGTTTTTACATGAATCTCAAACAATTGTATGTCTATTAAACTCATTAATTGTAACAACAACTTTAAAACTGGGAATAATCCAGAAAATCCGGAAAACAAATCTCTGCATTCTCACCTCTCTGGCTGGAGCACACTGCAACACGTCTTCCTCCAAGCGTGCTCTTTTGCACAGGCTAAGGGTAGTCCCACTATCCTGACAACGATGTGTCCGTGAGGCTAGATGAAAACTTAGGGATAGGCGACTCTAGCAAAGAGGGAAAATGCAACACATTCATGTACACTTTCAAAAATAGTTCCACAATTCCTTCTGTGCCTTTGCAAGGCAACTGTATGAAACCCCAAACCAAGCACAAATTATACCTTCATCAGAATCATGGATGACTAAGCACATGTCCTTGGTAACCAGCTCTGGAAACACATCAGCATCCACTTCCGTTCCTCCATCATCAGTCACTGTCAAGGTTTTGTCTTCATTTATGGAGAACTTTATGGAGTGAGAATTGTCTCAAAATGATTTAAATATATATAAAAGGATATATATACATATACATACATGTATAAATATCCAAATACAAAATACAAATATAAAAATGTGACATACAAATAAATAAACAAATTTATTATTTATACAGTCTATGAAATTAAAAATGGCACTACACATCAAAACCGATAATAAATCGTTCTGGCTAGTTGTTATTACTTACCTATCCATTTAATCCAGTGTCTTCAATGTCGTTAATCCTGCTAGTCATAGACCACTTGACTGAACTGAACTAGGGAAAACCGCGTCGGAAAGATTCAGTTGCTATCAGTTGATAACAGACATGTTGTACAACACTGCCATCTGCTGGTTGTTCAGTGGAGGGTGTCTTCGCATTCAAATCTAGTAGTATTTATTTGTGGATCTTGGTGTGCAGTAGGAATGTCTCAAAATTACGTCATCGACATAAAAGCAAAAAGGAGATTCACAAATGCAGATTCCACGTACAAAGTCAAGCATATTTATTTTCAAATCTCGAAAATATATTTACAAAGACACGTTTATTTATATATATTTTTTTTTTATATATAAATATTTATAAATGTATGTATATGTATATATATCCTTTTATATATATTTAAATCATTTTGAGACAATTCTCACTCCATAGAACTTCACCCGGACTACAAAATAAATAAATATATTACTATTATCCAAAATATACTGTGGTGGTGCACATTCGACAGATATCAACATTGACATTTCTCTGCCCAACTCCAATATTCTTTGCCTAGAATCGTTTAACAAGCACTAATTCAGAACACTATAGCGATTTAAATAAGGTAAATGTTAAAGTACGTATATAAATAACATTGGGACCAAACAAATTACAGACCATAATACTCTACTTTTTGCCCCTTCAACTGAAATTAATTGAGCTCCGCAGTCTGAAAAATGCATGAATATGCACGTGGCCTATTCAATAAATCAACAGCTGCATGGAAACTAAAGCTAATCTGTGCACAAATTATGGAAGTGATCGCGTAATGTTATTCACAAAGCGTACTTCATGCAGAAACTAACATGCAAATCATGACGTGATTGAATGCAACACTCTACATTACTCAGAAAAATGACATTTCCCAAACATATGGAAGCTAAATTATTGAACGTCATTGTCGTTCATTCCGCATGTTTTCTGGGATAGATCGATTCTGCTTAAAGTTACTTAAAAAACGAACAGACGGCGAAATTAGAAGAGGAAAAACGACGGCCTTTTCACCTTTTAACTAGCTCTCGTTCTGTTTTTGTCGAGACAGTCGTGGAACGTACACATGCTGCACAACTAAGAGAGTAACTTAGTTAAGTTAGATCATTTCAGCTAACATATTCCCCTTCAGCCAACCATTTCAGTTTAACGTTAAGTCATGTCACCGTAGGATAACGTTTGCCTACCAGAGGCTTACTAGTAGCTTAGACCTGAGACCTTGAATTTCCCCTGGGGATCAATAAAGTATCTATCTATCTATCTATCTATCTATCTTACTGCTGCATATCAAACTTACCTTCAGTCATGAACATATCCAAGCATGGCTCACATATCTTGACGTATTTTTTTATGTTCTGGTATTTTACCTTGATAATCATCGCATCCACTTTACTTGATGTTACATCTGTTGATGAAAAGGCAAATGCACTCCTAAGTCTACAGTTTCATAAAGAAAACAAAATCCCAGATTTATAAGTCTGAGAGTGAACACAACTTCTAATATACGTATTTTATCAACGAATGCCCAAAATAGATTAATGTAATAACTTACCACACAAAATTGTCCACCCCTTGGAGATAAGTCTGCTATCCTGCCGGGGGTTTCAGTTATGGCGGACTGCGCTGGAAGTTTGAGCGATGTGCAAAATATCCCGGATGGAACTCGTTACACCCAATTGGTGTTCATTGATCAGAACTCTGCAAATTATCACTGGCTTTTGTATCATATCTACACCAAAGGTGTTGAGAGTTTAACATCTATAACTGCAACAGTGTTTATTTGTCATAACAACAGAAATGTAACACCTGTGAATTTGCTGTGATAATTGCTGTGCTTTGGATTTACACACAACCAATATCTTTCCGTTAGCAAGAGTTTTTGCATAAAGAAAACTTCCTATTTCTCTTCCTAAATACTCAGACAGTTTAATCGGGTTCATCCCCCTGCCTCCATTGCCACTCAGTTTCAAGATTGCCTTAAATTCACTAACTCGTCTTTCTTTCACGGGCCGAGACTCTCCTTCACTCCCGGTGCCTCTATCCTTCCTTTTCCTGCGTGTCACTAACTGAAATCCATCATCCCCACTATCCATACTATCAGTAAACCCCCCCAACCACTAAATCATCCTCCGCAGACATACTACGAGAACTCGTAGCAGCCGAAAACCTGGTGTTACCACTGTTTCCAGACTCTCTCCAGTCGGTCCTCAATGACCTCTTGCCCCTCACAGGTCAGGATTATTAAGCTCTAAAACAGATTGTTCAAAATTATAGAGCTAGGCTACTGTAAAAGATTCAGTTTGTATTTTCAGAAACACCTTGGATCAAATTTAGAGATATGCAACATTAAAGATGGGTTGCCATTCAAATATATCTTGCGTGTATAGAGCTCGCTTTTATTATAATTATTGTTTTTGCACATTGAAAACATCCGGCTGGGACCCCCCCCCACTGAAGTGTCCTCTTTTTCACAAACCCAAATCTGGTCACCCTATTTCATGTGTGTATTGTAATAGTGCAATGTTTCTTAAGGCCATTAATAGTTTAATACGTGTACAAGATGGCTGTTGAATACTCACGGACTCTTAAGAACATGCTTATTATTTCAGTTTTTCACAATGTTTGACGGTGACTGAATGAGCTTAAGTTGTGAAGAAATGCAATGAAAGAAACGACAAACATCAGTTGAAGCATATAGTACGTTTTAATCTGACCAGGAGAATAAGTTTTGGAGCAGCTACAGAGACTGACTGAAAGGAATAGATGTAAAACCCTCTTGATAACAGGGTGAATGAGGAAGAGAACAAATCACCATGATGTGCAGCTTGATCTGATTTAACAACAGCAACCAGATTTTAAATGCAGATTTGTTTTTCTTATATCAGAAGCTTCAAGTGTCTTTTGTTCTTTTGATTTTTTTTTTTTTTAAACGTTGAATTGCTTTGATATACTGCATATAACCCTCAGGTTGGGTTTGAAGGAAACGTGTGTCTCACCTCAGGCAGAGATGTCAGGTCTGCAGTTTCATTCAGACATAGAACATTGAACTATTTATACTATAATAATGATAATAATGCAGTAAGAACAGCCTCAGACGAAAAGCTTCTCTGAGAATGTCCTAATATGTTGCCTACACCGTATCCCTGGGAAGAGTAAGACTTTAAGCCTAATATATTTCTCTGTTATCCATTGTCCCAGAGATGCACAAGACTTCATGATGAGACTTCATCTCACGTATGTCTAAAAATCGTTTTTTAAATTCGGTACAAGTAAGAAAGTAATTTCCAAATACAGTGGAAATTAGTTTATTTTTTGTTAACATGATTTTTCTCCAACTTTGGGACCAGGGCTACAAGTAAATACCATGAAGTTCAGTTGTGGTACAGGTTGAACCCTACTAGCCCATGGATTATACCCCATTCACTATATGACTATTTCAGGCCTAATAATAATATGGGTAACACTTTACAATAAGGGTACACAATTAAGCATTAGTTAAGTATTAACAATCACTTAATTCATCAGTATTAAGTATGTTTTCAACATTACTTAAAGGAACCATATGTAAGATTGTGGCCAAAACTGGTACTGCAATCACTTTCAAATTACTGTAGAGCGGTGTATCCCCTCCCCCTCCCCCCTGACTCGAGGTTGCCAACCCGGATGCCGAAACACTACTAACTTCATGATTAGTACATAGGTGGAGGGTGCTGCATCAGGCCAAAACACAACATGACATGACAAAACACAACACTAACATCAGTTGAGGGCTGCAACTTCACTTTTTAAAATGACAATATCCTGGCCGGACTGCTGTTGTCAGTGTATTTGACTGAACATGATTTCTTAATGTCTAGTGACATACCAGGGCCATTTTATGATTAATTGAAATACATTTCTTACATACGGTTCCTTTAATGATTAACAAATATCCTTTTCCTCATTAATAGAATCTTATTTAGTATGTTTTATCAGTGTGTTTTCCTTTGTTATAATGATGAATTCCAAATGTGTACATACTGAAATCATGATGAATTCAAAAAGTACAAACTGTAAACTA
Source organism: Alosa sapidissima (assembly GCF_018492685.1). Lineage (NCBI taxonomy): Eukaryota > Metazoa > Chordata > Actinopteri > Clupeiformes > Clupeidae > Alosa > Alosa sapidissima. Next base: position 15,344,736 of record NC_055959.1, on the reverse strand, counting down.
ATTCATAGTTCCTTATGTTTACATACTGAACACATGATGATTTCATAATGAGTTAGAGATTATGTCAATGTTATAGGTAAATTACCTCACTTACATGTATGTCATTGGCAGTGCAATGTTATTCAGACTTCATCGGTCCTACTGTGTGCCAGCTGATACTCATTTGTTAATGCTTACTTAACATAACTTCACCAGTAATAAACATTTGTTCAACTGGAGTTCATCATTACCTACCACTTTTGTGTACCCCCAAGTAGTCATGTCCTGATACTCGTTAATGCTTACTTAACATAACTTCACCAGTAATAAACATTTGTTCAATTGGAGTTCATCATTACCTACCACTTTTGTGTACCCCCAAGTAAAGTCATGTCTCTGAAAGTGTAGGATCATTATGACACCCTCTGAATGCATGCCAAGTTTCATGGACTTCCGTTCATGGGGGGCCATACAATAAATTAATTTATGTGTTAATTTTTGTGACTGTACACCAACAGAGTTTTCTGTGAATATCTTGAGAACCGTAGGGCCTAGGATGACCAATTGTTTACGTATGTTTGCCTCCAGGGGCCATGTTAACGCATTCCATATGCACACATGTGCATAAACAGATACACACGCACACACACATATTCACAGTAATCATACGTATGCACACATGCACACAATTCAAGAATTTCTCAGAATTATGAACAGGCAAGATGGGGGTGGGGTTGTATAAAATGTATTTTACATGTGAAATCTATGGATTAATCATGTTTTGGTACTTGTTGTCTAGCAGATACCAGTGAGAATTGAGTGTGCATAATGCAATTCAGTGAGACAGTTAGAATCATATATGCCTTTCACCTTTTGTTTTTAGCCAGCTGCCAGACAAGCAGATACCCTAACTTTGCTGAATTACTGAAGCTAAGCAGGCTTAGTTAGTACTTGGATAAGAGACCTCCTCGAAAGAGTAGGTTCCTGCTGAAAGTGTTGTGGGTGGCTGGCCAGTAGGTGGCAAACTTCCCTGTGGCCAAAAGCCACCAAACAAATCAATCCCAATGCCCTATTGCAGTGACAGGTACACTGTACTGCAGATGTTTTCCTTTGCATGAATGTTAAATTGAGGTCCTGACTCACCATGGTTGTTAAAGATCCCATGGCACTTATCAGTAGGTGGTTCCCTGATTTGCTTTTTTTATGTACACATACATAAAGACACACACACATGCACACACACACATAAAAACTCACACACACACACAAAGACACGTAAACACACACACACACACACTACACATGCAAACATACATACATGCACACACACGACACGCACAAACACGCACACACACACAAACACATAAACACACATACACACACACACACACCCTCACACACATGCACCCACACATACAAACACACCTACATACACAAACACACACACACACAAACACACACACAAAAAAGCACACACACAAAAAAATAACTTACATGCAGGCACACACACTCAATAAGCACATACAGAAGCACACATATACACAAAAACAACCACACACTCTGCACACATTCAATTACAAACACAAAAAAAGGAACAAAGTAGGAATTTAACACAATTTGACAAGCGTGACTTATCTTTGTGGAAAAAATGTGCTGGACTGGGCGGCGGTCATATTTTGTACTGCTCTGCGGTACATCTAGTTTATCACAGTTTTTGATCATAAGTTATAGATGAATGTAGTTTTTGTTCAGGTCCACAGTTGGCCACTGTGATATCGAGCACAGTAATATACAGCTGTGTCTGCAGTCTGCGCACTCTGGCCAGTCAGAGTCACTGTGATACTGGAGGTGTCTCTAGAGATGCTGAACTTGTTTTTCAGCGACTACATTACATTACATTACATTACATTTGGCTGACACATTTTTAGCCAAAGCGACTTACATATATCAACTATATTACAAGGGACTACATTGTCCCCGGAGCAACTTGGGGTTAAGTGCCTTGCTCAAGGGCACAACGGTGGAAGCTGGGAATTGAACCGACAACTTTCAGGCTACTGCACGCTAGCCCAGCTCCTTAACCGCTACACTACCACCGCCCCCGACTACTTGTATAGCAAGCTTCCACCACTGTTGATGTACCCAATACACTCCAGAGCTTGTCCTGATTGCTGTCGAATCCAAAATGTGGTATAGCTAGTAACTGAGTAGGACACTTTACAGTTGATGGTCAAACTTTGACCAGGCTGGATGATCAGTGAAGCTGGCTGAGTGAGCTCATTAGAATACACACCTACAAAAGTAAACACAGAAAAAGGTTGGTAAATAGACCAGTGTGACCCAGTTTGAATGAGATCTATCATGTATGTTCTGAGCATTCTCACAGGTTATGAATGCCATCAGAGGCAGCAGCACAGAAGCAGACAGCATGTTTGTATTCATGAGGAAGTGACTCCACTCAGGGGCGATTCTAGACCTATAGCTTTGCTGGGGCACAGGCCCCCAACATAAAAAAAAAAAAAATGAACTGTGCGCGCAATATGAAATAAATGGCTAGCCTGATTTGGACCATCACATATCTCCCCTAGGTCACAGACATCCTCCTCCATACTCTGAATAGTTTTACGTCTAGCCCCCATCATGTCCTCATCCGTTTCTTGCCTGTCTCTCTCCTCCTCCTCCTCCTCCTGCCTGGTATTTGACTGCCTAGCCTGTGCTCTTTCTCCCCTCTCTTAGACCTTCTCCTCCTCCTCCTCCTCCTCCAGCACTCTCTCCCTCAATTGTTGTAGCAGCCACTATCCAGCAACATCCAAACACATAGGCATAAGTAGGCCTATACTCACTGCGTGAATTTAATAGGCTTTTCTACTAACACAAGGGAAGCTTATTTTTAGTCAAAATTGAGATATACTTTGAGATATACCCAGGCAAGGGTCCTATAGACATCCTGGCAATATTGCAGTTCTTTGTAGCTTAAATAGCCTACTAAAGCCTTCATACTGACTTTTGGTGATAATTTGCAAATGTAGCTTATAATAATCTACACAGATGGCTACTCTGATTCTGTGTATATTATTATAGGCTACATTTGCAAATGCAGCAAACTTATTTAAGTTTGCCATTAAACCATTGATCAAATCACAGCACTGGCTATTACCAGCATAAATGTTAATGTTACCATTAATGTGGGCAAAATTATCATACCTCCCTCGTCCTCCTCATCTCTCCTCACTGTTCCTCTCCCTCTGTTCAGGAAGAATTTTCTGAAGTCCATCTCTGAATAGTTTATCAGAAGGCTATGTTTAGTTTTACAGACAGCTTCACAAACAGTATAGGCTACTTTTACAGGACTCTCTCTACAGTATACTATAAATCCTTATTAATTGTCCGCATGTGTGCATGCAACCTACGCATGGTGTGAGTGTGTGTGTGAGGGAGAGAGCACAAGCTGGTAAACTGTTGCTAAATTTAGGCTACAATGACGCTAAGCATTGAAAAACAGATGCTAGTTATGTGGGTAACACTCTCTAACAGCGATCAACTTGTCATTTTTTCTGTCAAACAAGTTGTGAATTTGTTGTAACATTAAACAGGGGACGACTTACTCTATGATCAAAGTGATGTAACGAGCTCCAGCGGATTCCACAGTGTATGTGTGTGCAGTACAACGAAACGCTCGGAAGAATCATGTGAACGATTTTCATTGGTTGTTGCGTTCAATCTTAGCCAGCTACAGAGGTGCTATTTCCTGATTGGCTATTATGGCCCCTTTCTTTATTCCTTGTTTTTTTTTTTATTGGCTGGTAAGTGACAGGCTAGAGCCATGATTAAAGCAGGCACGGAGATGCGCTCATGAATGCCGTTTCCAGCTAGAGCCACGCTAGAATTTTACTGGGGCACTGGAGACTTTTACTAAGGCACGTGACCCAGTGAATAAGGTCTAGTGACGCCCCTGACTCCACTGCACCTTCCAGACCACAGAGGCTGAAGTGGTCGTGTCTTTTTATCTGTAGAGGAAGACAGGATTTAAATGAAGTTAGGGGAGAGATCTTACCACAGAGTGAAATATACAACACAACTGGATTTCAAGAGATTAACACTTAAACTGTGATTCAAATGAGGTGGTAGCTTTACATGAGGGCCTGGTACAGCAAAAAAGACAAAGCAACTCTACCACACATTACATAGCTTATTGCAAATTGGGAAAAATCTGTCAGTTAAAGAAGCCCTATGCAAGTCTGGTTATTCCTTCGCTGTTTCTGGGTTTTCGCCTGATTTGGGCTCGGATTTTTCACGACATAGATCCCCCTGCAGCTTCGGTAGCAAGTGACTGCTACGCTAAACCCCCACTATCTAGTGAGCTAGCCATCAAGAAACCAAGCTAAACACATACAGGCCTCACAATAAAACGGTCGAGCAAACACATTGTTCAAGAGACTATCAAACCACATTAGAAAAACAAAGTTCACCTAAGGGTAGGCTACTTACAATTTCAACAGCAACAAAGCCAAGTCGGAGTCCGTTTTACAGTCTTCTTAGAAACTACAATCTGACTAGATTTTCGAGGCCTTCCGCTGAGTAACATCCGGATTTCTTCGGTCCGGGACCAAAAAGTTGCATATTCGGTTTTTCCGCGGAGAAGCACTAGGGGGAGACGAAGCACCCACCAAACGACCCAAAAAGTGTTGTAGAACCATCAGAACGACTCTCAACCTGCATAATTAAGGTAATTTTTGCTAAAATTGTTGCATAGGGCTTCTTTAAAATTTTCATTATGAAGCTTAAATAAAGGATTAGACCATTTTGGAGACGCAATCTGATATATCTGAAATCAGTTGTATTGTAGCACAGCACATAGTGCATCGGTTTTACATGCACAGCTTGTCAAGGCCAAAGTATAGGTTCACTCGGCAATGAGAATTTATCCATATAGAAATATGATTTTGGGATGAATGGACGAAAAAAATCTGACATAAAACATACAGCTGAAAAAGAGCTTCAATACAATACAACTTACATAATGTCTATGACCATATTAAGGGGGAAAAAGTCCCCGCTAATTAGTTCAAACATTGTTAGCCCAAATCTCTCTTATTATCAATCCAAAACATCCACTAGTTTCTTATATGGTTTCTTATAAATCAGTTTTTAATTAATTTATTTTTAAATTTTCAAGATTTATGATTTATTTAGGGGACCATTAGGAGCAATTCACTGAATATGGCAAAACAATGTATATGACTGAATATGCCATTAGAATTGTGGAATGCACCTTTAATGCAGTTCCAGTAAGGAAGTGCAGTAAAATGCATTAACTTCAGGAACATGAATCTGATATTACTGTACTTAATGAATAGATTAAAGTCTGTCTTGAATATCTCAGTATTTTCTGTTATGTTTTACAATTATCACACTCAAGGTTTTTGTTTGTCCCAACGGTTGTGTTGCATCACAGTGACTATACCGGGCACAGTAATACACAGCTGTGTCTCCAGCCTGTAGATTCTGGCCCTGTAGAGTTACAGTGCTGCTGGAGGTGTCTCTGGAGATGCTGAACTTGTTCTTCAGGGCATTGTTTTCATATTTGGTATTCTGGTAGAGGAGTGTGTTGATCCACTCTAGAGGTTTCCCTGCTGCCTGACGGATCCAGGCTGTTCCATAGTAGCTGCCATCTGTAATGGAAGCTCCAGTCACTTTGCAGGTAACTGTCAGAGACTCTCCTGGCTTTACCATGATGGAGCTGGGCTGAGTGTGTTCAATAGCACAATCTACCCCTGAAAAACAAAACAGAACCCAACATTTTAGAACATATAAAACTCATAAAAATAAAAGAAGTTACATTCAAATTACTTCTGAATAAGCTATTAAAGACACACATGTCACCACCAGTATCAGCATCAGGAAACATGTTTGTGTTGAGGAGGCTGATGTGAGTGACATGGCTCGGGTGTGCTCCATGATCTGATGAAGAAATGAAAGTCACACAGTATTTACACACAGAGTATTTATACATGGTAGGTGGGAGTATTTGCATTCAGATGTGCATTATCTACGTTTTTATTGTCTGTAAAAAGGCTTGGTGTCATGGGTCATGGAAACCACTTACTGCTGTGTTATACCTCCCCCTGCTGACTAAAAGATTTGTTTTTTATGTAACGATCCAAGATATGCACAGGATGGGTAAAGCGCAAGCATGAAAAAATATAAAATCACAGTCAGAAAAAAATAATACAAATACAAATTTGAATTTGATGCCATGTTATTTTGACTGGACATTAAATGTGATACTAATATAAATGTTCTATCTGTCTTAAAAGAATCCAATTGGGTTTAATGTGCACTGAGTTTGCATAATCATGCCAGGTAGGTAGGGATACAATTAATTATTAATATAATAGTGGCATCCAGCCACTTTGTGTCTGAATTTCACATCGGTTGTATTTTTTGTTGCAATAACCAGAAAAGTATTTTCACCAACACCTTTTATTTTTTTAATCTTGATTTTACATTCAATGTTGATTACGCACACATAATGAATTTGTCTGCATCACATCAATTTGCTTGGCCTACATGTCAGTTCTAGTTATTTCAAACAAAATAGATTACTCATCCAATATCGTGTAATATAACTTGGTCTGTTAGCAAAGATTTTTATGAACATTTGAGGTCAGTGACTATGCAACACCTGAGTTACAACTGTAACAGTGATTCCGTGAGTAGAGACCAGACCTATCGTAACCCAGACCAGTGGTAACCCAAACATTCAGTCTTGCAGGAACTGCGACCTATTACTCTGTGGGATCGCGTCCAAACACACACAAATACAGTGGCAATGCAAATGGATCCCATCCCCATTAAACAGGTCATGCTGTCCATAAAAAGTATACCAAAACCCCACATACCAAGGAGGGCAGGGGGGAATTATACATAACTGGCTGGGTGGTTAATGTGTTCAGAATTCACATACTCCTAGGGTCTTGTATAGATCAGAAGTCAACCCTCAGAGCTCCCTGCTCCAAAGACCCTCTGAGAAACAGAGCTCCTTCCAGCAGCTCAACAAATTTCCCTCACAGACAGGCCCCTGTGGAGTGAACATTAGGATGACACTCCCTTCGTTGAGTGTGCATGCAGTCCAAACGGAGGTTCCATATCCAAGTTCCTGTGAGCTATTTCAGTAGCCTTTACTATCCAGTGTGCCAGCCTGTATCACACAAACAGCATGTGCACAGCATCTGAACCCCATAGTGCTATCCAGATAACACTGCAGAGCACACAGCGGACATAACTTGCTCAACTTCTCCACCTCAGCTGGAGCGATAGGAGGTGGGTGAAAACTAGACGGGTCAGTAAGCTGATTCTGAAAAGGAGCCGTAAACACGTTCTGAGTGAAGGGAGCATTGGGACACACCACCACCTTACCTTCCCCTGTTGAGAACCGCATACATGTGTGCACTGAGAGTACATGCAGATCTCCCACCACATGCTGCTGGGGCTCAAGGGCAGGCTGAGGGTGCCACACTGGGCCGTGTGCCTGTGTTGACGGGTCCTGCCGAGGGGGGGATTTCCCCACGGTGTCTCCATTGCTAGACTGCACAGGTCTGCAAACCAAGGCTGATTGGGCCATCTCAGGGCATTCAGATCAGTGGCCTGAGCTCACTCAACATGGCCAGCAGATGTAGGAGAAGAGCCACCGCATACATACATACATATATATATATGCATTCCTGGATACAGTCATCAACATCACACAATGTGACATGCTACCCAGCAGTGCCCCCTGTGAAGGAAGCTGCTGCTCCTCCAGACAGTGAGAGATTTCATGCACTGAGTGAGAAGGCACGAACACACAGCGGTGCATAACCATGACCAAGCGTAACCTGTGTGTGGCACATCATATCTAAACGCCTCATGTATATAGGCAGGGCTACTACCACGGCTGCCCTGTAACCTCTGGCTGAGGATAGAAGGCACTCACTGACCAGGAGGCCAGGACAAAACTCAGCCTCTCCAAATGAAACATGCACAGTATTTCACTATTGTGGCCTCACACTGCCCCCTGCTGTCTGGAATTGAGAATTTCAGGATATGTATTTGTATGGCACACAGAGCCTTTCTGTCACTGTGCTTCTCTTGCACAGTAATACACAGCAGAGTCCTCTGCCCTCAGACCAGTCAGTTTCAGGTACACCATGCTGTTGGGGTTGGTTCTGGTGATTTCAATGCGTCCTTGGACACTGTTGCCATAGAAGGTGCCACTAGCATCACTATAGATAAAACCCATCCACTCCAGTGCTTTCCCAGCAGGCTGTCTGATCCAGTTCATGTTGTAGCTTTCAAAAGTAAACCCAGATCCTTTACAAGAGAGACTGAGAGTGTCACCAGGTTTCTTCAGCACTGCACTTGAGGGAGTGGACTCCATGTTTTGACATTTCACCGCTGCTGAACAAAGACAAGAGGCAAATCAATCAGACTATCTCTAGTACCAATGTAAAAAGGGATTTATCATTCACTGCAACTCACAGGCTATGGTGCTGAGTATCAGTATCAGTGAGAGTGTGTCCTTCATCCTGTACATCCTGTAGGTGTTGATGTGAACTCAGCTCACAGTTCTGCAGCTCCTCATAAGTACAGATGGACACCCAGCACTGAGTTTGCATAATCATGGCACCAAGCAGGAGGTCATGCAAGAGGGTATGAAGCTATCTCCACAAGCAGGATGTCTTCGCCATCTATTAGGTTTGTTTGCTTGTTTGTTTTGTGTTTGGTTAGTGACAGCTGACACAAATAGATTTGTGGAGGCTTAAAGGGATACGCCACCATTTGGGGAAATACCAAATGTATCCAGGCATTGGACTTTGGTAAACAAATAAATACCATACTTGACAGTGACAAACTGTACATTCTGCTATCACAAAAGGCAAAAAGAAAAAGAAATGTCAGAACTAATGACACGTATCCCTAGAATGTGCCTCTAGCAGATCTGGTTAGATGTTTAGTTTTCGTCACTTACTTCATTATACTTTCAAGTAATTACGCATCCCATTCTACCACACACAAGGCAGTTAATTAATGATCAAGGCAGTAAGACCAGGTATTTTCTAGTGGTGATTAGCTGAGTAAACAGGAACCACTTTTTCTACCAATGAACATAAAATACATTACCAACACCAGAACAACACCTTCAGCATACTGTGGGTATGAGATACCTTGCTTTAGTTCTACTTCAACACCCCATACTTTTTGTGCTACGACTGCACCTTTATAATGTATCAGATCAGGGAATTAGAATCACGCCTATATGGTCAGGCACAACTGAAGTAGTTCCATATTGTGTGATGGAGTTATCCCTTATATTTGGCTATCAAAAGAGTATACTTATTCTGATAGGAGAGACAGAACAGCAGTATTTCCCCAAGTCTGGCGATACCTTTAACTCCAGCCTAGCATAGATTATTGAATCGGATTAGACCATAAGCAACTCGCCCGCTAGCATCACGCTTAAAAGACTAACATTTTCAGTAATTTTCCTCTGACACCATTTGCAATACATGAGGTTGTTTTAATAAGATGCACTTTTATTAAACTCACATTCTGACATTAAATGAATACTACTGATTACTAGGGAGAGTTTTTGTCAGTGTAAGTGCTTGTTTTCTGTCACAGTGACTCTCGGGCACAGTAGTACACAGCTGTGTCTCCAGCCTGTAGATTCTGACCCTGTAGAGTCACTGTGTTACTGGACGTGTCTCTGGAGATGCTGAACTTGTTCTTCAGGGCATTGTTTTCATTTTTGCTTTCTTCATAGTAGAGCGTGTTGATCCACTCTAGAGGTCTCCCTGCTGCCTGACGGATCCAGGCTGTTCCATAGTAGCTGCCATCTGTAATGGAAGCTCCAGTCACTTTGCAGGTAACAGTCAGAGACTCTCCTGGCTTTACCATGATGGAGCTGGGCTGAGTGTGTTCAATAGCACAATCTACCCCTGTAAAACAAAGCAGAACCCAACATTTTTGCAAATATAGAATCCATAAAAATGCAAGATGTTATGTTCATATTACTTCTGAATAAGCTGTTAAAAACCCACATGTCACCACCAGTATCAGCATCAGCAAACATGTTTGTGTTGAGGAGGCTGATGTTAGTGACATGGCTCGGATGTGCTCCATGATCTGATGAAGAAATGAAAGTCACAGAGTATTTATACATGGAAGGTGGAAGTATTTGCATTCAGATGTACCGCATATCTACATCTTTATTGTCTAAAAAGGGGCCAGTGTTGGTGTCATGGGTCATGGAAACCACTTACTGCTGTGTTATACCTCCCCCTGCTGACTAAAAAACTTGTTTTTTATGTAACGATCCAAGATATGCACAGGATGGGTAAAGCACGGAAATATATAAAATCAGTCAGAATAAATTAAATGTATAATACAAATTTTGCCATATATTTTGATCGGATACTTGGATTTGTCTTAAAATAATCCATGGCAGCAAGCAGGAAGGTCATGCAAGACGTTATGATGTCATTTATCTCCACATCATGCAGGATGTTCGGTCAGCTGGTTTGTTTGGTTGGTTGATAGTTGGTTTCAGATAACACAAATAGCTTGTGGAGGCTTAATATCTTTACTGAATATTTTATTTTAACCTTACATGGAAAATTAATATCTCCAACTAAGTTGTGGTTATTTAACAATAATTAGATATGTGTATATATATATATATACAAAATGTGTAAGGTGCCTAAGACTTAAGCACATACTGTGTTTGAATTTGATGCCAGCTTTACATGTTTCCAAAAAAGTTGCAACGGGGGCAACAAAATGTTGGAAAAGTTGTGTAATGTAATAAGGGGCAGTCGTGGCCTACTGGTTAGTGCTTTGGACTTGTAACCAGAGGGTTGCTGGTTTGAACCCCGGCCAGTAGGCACAGCTGAGCAAGCCTTGAGCAAAGCACCTAACCCCTCACTGCTCCCCGAGCGCCGCTGTTATTGCAGGCTGCACTGTGCCGGGATTAGTGTGTGCTGAGTGTGTTTCACTAATTCACGGATTGGGATAAATGCAGAGACCAAATTGTCCTCACGGGATCAAAAGAGTATATATACTTATACTTAGATAACAAAAGGAGGAATATTCAGAACTAATTAGGGTAACTGGCACCATGATTGGATATAAAAAGAGCATCACAGAGTTTCTCAGAAGTAAAGATGTGGAGGTATTCATCTGTGTGAGCAAATTATGAAACAGTATAAGAATAATGCTGCTTAACATTAAATTGCCAAGAATGTGGGATCTACAGTACAGAATATCATTAAAATATTCAGAGAATCCAGAGAAATCTTTGCAAACAAGGGACAAAGCTGAAAAACAATATTGGATGGTGGTTTTTTGGACCTCAGATGGCACTGCATTAAAGCAGATCATTAGGCTCTGGAAAACTTTGGATAACCATTGTCTATGAACACAATTTGATACTCAATTCACAAATGCTAGTGTTTACCATGAAAAAGAAGAAATTCTATTGAGACATGAATCATGATACGATGAGATAGACTGGGGTAAAGTGGAAAACGGTCCTGTATTTTGTTTGGTCCTTTTATTTAATCGAAAATTTTAATTATTTTTGGAAATCATGGACTCCTCTCATGGAGGTGCATTAGTGCCAATGCATAGGCATCTTGCACACCTGGCAAGGCACAATGAATTCAGAATGATGTACACAGGTTTTGGGCAACATATACTACCATCCAGACAATGTTTTTTTCAGTGAAGTCCTTATTTCAGGAAAACAATGCCAAAATTAATTCTGCACATTTTACAGTATGCTAGGGAAAAGAAGAGTCCAGGTGCTAAAATGGCATTTCTGCTGTCCATACCTGTCAAATTCTGTGCATCATGGAATGAAAAACATTATTAAGAAGACCCCAGACTGAGCAGCTGAAATCATATATCGGGCAAAAATGGGACAACATGTATTTCTCAAAACTGGTCTCTTAAGTTCCTGAACATTTACAGAATGTTCTTAAATGAAGAGATGAAGTGAAATATGGAAACATTTGATATGTTGTCTATATCCTTTTTGCAGCTAAATAAGGGTTTACAAGATTTGTAGATTATCATGTTTTTATTTGCATTTTACACAACGTCCCAACTTTGTCTAATTTGGGGTTGTATCTAGGCTATGTGCTGTGTTTTGTCTAAGATATGCATAAGTTTGTCTATAAAAACACTGACACATTGTACCTCAACACCTTATTCATTATAATAACAAATGTAATATGTGTTGCACACTTGAAGAAAGCAATGTCCACAAGAAGTGTACTTGCACAGTTGTAGCCTACTTGCACAGCCTGTAGACTGGCTCACTGCTGCTGGAGGGTGATAATATGTGTATGCTAATTGCAACATTCACTTTACGACAGACATGACAAAACGATTTGACAATCGTTTAGTAATTTGAGCAATTATGTTTTAAATCAATTTCATCTGGAACCCCATAGATAAGCTCCCAAATGTCCTTATTTACGACAACCAAGCAGGCGATCCTTCCAATGTTTTGGGATGTGCAGTGTCAAAACATTTTCCTCTCGATGATTATTGGTTTAGATGTATCATGTGACCTTACAGCTGATTTCCTTGGATGGAGTGTTTTGCTTGATGTTCGTTCGCGTTCTCTCTGCTATCGAGAGTATGAATCCACACGTATTGAAATTTGCAGTAGGGTTGTGATACAGAAGGTGTTTTGGCAGTTAAACGCAGGCGATCATGGCACAAGCCGCGCAAATGAACGTCAATGAAATCAGCACTCCACTTCGGGTTGAACACGATAAAAAACGACGGCAGTTCACTATCAGACTAAACGGTAAATTTTGTAGAGGTGGTGGTGGCATTGATAGGCTGTCCCAGATGCGACCTCCCCGTTTTACTTTCCTTTTGTTTTCTTAATTAACGTGAATGACGCGTGAAACAAAACATATAAGTGTGTTCTTGTGTTTTTCAATTGTTGATAGAGTCAGACAACTCTTTGGTATTCAAATATTACTTTCTAGATACCTCGCCAGAAATTACGGTTAGCTGATCAAGACAGCTGGCTAGCCAGCTAGTAAGCTAATTAATGCTTGAGAGCTAGCCATGCAGCAAGACAAGTCGTCTCGCCAGCTATAGTTTGTGCCATTGAAGGCTGGGAGATTTTTTGTGCTTTTCCGTTACCTACGGTTATAATCAGGGACTTGTGCCGCTTCTTTTTGTTTGTAGTAAACTTACTTTGCAAATAAGTTGCCAAAAATTAACTGGAATGCTGTGTCGGTCGCTCAGCCAAAATGCTAGCAATTTCGTTAGCTGGCTAGCAGTTTCTCATACTTACTTCCTGATTTGTCCACAGGAATTGTTTATCACTTTGGATCATCATTGTAATTCCTTAAAGCGTGCCCTATGCATCCAAAGCGAACAACAGACCTATGCATTTTAAAGTGTGAAGTGATTCTATTCATCTGTTTATGGAACCATATCACATAAGCCTAACAGAAGTTGCTTGGTATGGAACTTGTCTAAGATTACACCAATTACTTAAGTTGGAGTTAAGTTCATATCTAGTTGATTTTTTTTTTCTAGACAGGGTATTGCATAGTGTTGATACCCCACCTTTAATTAAATGCTAAGATATTATCTTAGTATGAATGGGCTCAATTAAAAAGTTGAAATTTAAGTATGGCAACTGTGCACATCATTGACATGAACTGATATCGAAATTATTGTATGCTTTAATTCTTATTTCCTCTCACTGTGGCTTAACTGTAGATACCGGTAGTTTGAAACGTCATGTAACACCTGTTGTAAATGACACACGTTCAATTTTCCTTTATTTAGTACTATGCAGTGTTCTAACTAGCGTTCTGACAATTTATATTTTAGGCTCTCATGACCGAGCTGTTCTGCTGTATGAGTATGTGGGGAAAAAGACTGTGGACCTGCAACACACTGAGGTTCCAGATGCATTTAGAGGAAGAGGTATTGCCAAACATCTGGCAAAGGTGGAGTATAAAGAGCATTCCATAAAAGTAATTTAATGACTAACTAAATAGCTCACTTAACTTTATGTCTGTGGTAATGTTGTCATCTAATCACTCAGCCCACTAATCAGATAATTTTGTGTCATGAGTGTAAAGAAATTAGAAATCAGTCATATTGAAAAGGATTTCAAATAAATAATTTCATGTAATTAAATTAGATAGTGTCTGCAGCCCAGCCTACAACAAAAACACATAGTCCAGTGGTCCTGTGTGCAGTATTGGGAAATCATATTCATCAAGCCAAAATAATGGATGATTTATGAGAGCATTGGACGTTTGGAAGTATATTTGGATCATACATGAAGTCTTGCAGTATTGACGTAAGGGATTATAATGGATTTCAGGACGTCTTTGACTTAATGCACAGAAACATTTTACAAATATTTTTAGATAATTCATCCAACTCATAGACAGTAAAGTACAACCAAAGAATCCACTAAACACATTCCATGTCGCATTTTGGTCCTTTGTTTGCCAGTCACAATCAGTGTGCAGAGTAGGTTTATGTTGTGTGACACTATGGTCATTGAAACATTTAGCCAGCCTAAGTAGGAGCTTAACCCAGATCAGTCCTTCTCTGTATATGCTCGTCATTTATACACCATCAGCTCCCAATCTGATTATACTTGATGCCGTGTTTACCAAATCCAAAAGTGGGAATGTCGGTGTTAAAACTGATTTTATGCTTGAGTTTCAGAATAGAATAGGTGTTAGTACCAGGATTGTGCATTTTGTATTTTTTCTCCTGTGTAGACAAGAATGTTCGTTTTTGCAGAAAAGAAATATCAAACAGGACCATTTCCTGGAGTGGTTTTCAAGGATGTTTGTGAGAATCTAAGGGAAGTCAGACCAGTTAGTTGTTCTAAATGCCCTGTCAGTGGGTGACCTTTGTGAATGTTTATTAGACTCTGCTCTGCATTGCAGGCGGCAATGGACTTTGTGGTGGAGGAAGACTTGAAGGCCCACCTTACCTGCTGGTACATCCAGAAGTATGTGAAAGAGAACCCCCACCCACAATACCTGGAGCACATCATCCACTGAAACAGGCACAAAGAAAGGGGGTTGGTGGGGAGGGGGCTGGGGTGGAAGTTGGTGTGAGTGTTGGCGCACCTTGTCCGTCTCAACTTTCTGGGAATGGGGTGGGATGGGATATGCAAGCCAGAGGGTGGATGTCTAACCCTCCACACGAGGAAATGGTGAGTGTTCATTAAGAACCTTATTCTCTGTGTTACTGTGGAGTGGCTCACAGCCATGGAGGACAAGAAGGATGCGCACAGGATGGTGGAGTTAGCACCAATTAAAAAAAAAACTAAACAGAAAGAAACCCACTGGGGGACTCCACCAGCCTCTTCTACCTTCTGTCTCTCAGGATATAACGAGGTAGAGGACCCCCTCATCACACATGGAGGGGCCTGCTATCATGTCTGTCACATACGAGATGACTGTTATGGAGTGATGGAATGACAGGCAGAACACGGTCAGGTCTTAAATGACATATAGCCTTGAGTTACACTATCATGGATTCTGCTAGTTCATAATATTATGTTACATATTGGCAGGTGTTAACAACTGCCTACCATTCCCGATGGGGAGCAAGAGAGGTTTGAAGGTCCCAAATATTTCATCTTTATGCTGTGGTGCCGGACCATAGCAGCACAAACAAACATGTTTAATTTGATAAACCACATACAAAATGCCCTATTCTCTGAACATGGGAAGCTGTTTTTGTACTGTTTTCATCACTTGATGACTTTACTGCGTGTAGTCAGTAGAATCTGTCTGGATGATGTCCACTGACACCATCAGAGCCTTTGGAGAGTCTTAGCCATGACTCCTATGACAATCCACACTGTCTACTTCAGGACATGAATCTTCAGGACTGACGTTTATAATGTCAAATTGCTTTCAGTGCATGTGGTTTCAGGTTTGTTTCTGCAATTACTATGTGTATTAAAGTTAAAGGTGTGAGAGTGTGTGTGTGTGAGTGAGAGAGAGAGAGAGATGCGTGTGCGTGCGTGCGTGTGTGTGTGTGTGTGTCTACCAAAAGTAACTGTGAGTGTTTGTGTTTGTATGCTGTGCTATGAATGAATGAGTGATGATGCTTAGTTTTGTGTGCGTGCTAGGGGGGATTTCATTTGAGAGTTCTAGGGCAAGTGTGCCTCTGACTTTTGTGTGTGTGTACATCCTCTCTATAATAGGTTGACACCTTATGTGCATGTATTTGTCTATTGTACAAGATCATGTGTGTGCTATGGTATGTTGGAGAGAATGTGAATGCAGTTATGAATTATTTTTTATGTTCATTTCACTGTTCTTTTCCTGTAGTAGAACTCTGACAAAACAGACTAGAGGTCATTGACAGTCACTCTGGTGAATCCAGAAGGACAAGAGCAGGATAGGTCTGGTGTTTGATTATGAGACATTACAATGTGATGGTGATGTGCATTACAGAACAGCTGCCATCATCTGTCAACACCTTTGTGTCCTAGGAAGGTATAAATGTTGGTGATGGGGAATAAACTGCTTGAAATTCTAAATGTTTAACCTTTATGTACTTTTTTAAAATAAATATATATGTAAAAGTTTGTGTGTAGTAATTACTCTGTGATGTTATATACTTTTAACTGTGAAGACTGCTAAGGCAAATATGTCTATCTAAATGTGTTTTATGTCCATAATTACTTAATGGTTGTTTGGTATTAGGCATATTGGTCTATAGACCTGTAATTCCTTCACAGTAGGCCACAGTAAGTGGGTTTTATTGCGAAGAAATCAAGTCTGGTAGAGCTGTACTGATTACTGTAGCATATGTCCCCATGTTTTCTTTACTTGAACTTGAAAAGAGTCAAATTGAGAAACAAGGTAAGGCACTGTTTTGTTTTCTTGTCATTTTGTCTATTAATTCGCTCTTAAGTTCTGACATGAGGCCATTGTAGAACGATAACCATAATTATTCGCTTCAATCTGATGAATGATCGCATGCTTGTCAATTTGTGTAGAGAGGGGGGGGGGGGGGGGGGGGGCATTTTAAAATCCTACACAAATAATAGCCTTATTTATATTGCATATTGACTCCCAACCTTTTCTTGACCGTGTATTGCTGCAGATGTCTGCTATATGCTATAGCCTAGGCCTGTGTTATGCAATCTATCACTACGGGCAGACTGCAAACGCTCGCACGTGTTACGAAGATTTGGTTATTATAAGACTGCTGTTCCTACTCTTCAGAGCCACCGAGCCTCGCGCGGTACAGAGGGACCGCACTGCCGAAGCGTAGAAAAGACGCACACTATGGGTAAGTAGAGTATTGTAGTGGGCTATCCATGGTGTTTTTATACAAGTTTGTTATAAATAGACGAGTGCGCTGCCCCTCAAAGGACTTAAGAGAATTGCAACATGGAAATACTGTTAAGTCTGTAGGCCTTTTATGCAACGTTCGCACAATTTTTGGGAATGGTTTGTCCTACAGAGAGCGCCATAGTGTTGTCCTTGCGTTCGATTGGCCATCGATGTTGTTACAAAACGCATAACGTTTGACCACTTGTTTGTCCACGACTTTCATGAAACATAGATGTTGTTAAACTAACTTTTAGTACCGTAAACAATACCAGTTGGACAAAAAAATGAGGATGGAAATGGGCATATTGAAATATATTTTCGAGAGTAACGTGCTCCAGGCACAGTAGGAAATGTAGTATTCGCTGTGCATCAAATGTTGGACATTATCGTCCCTAATACTACATCTCCCATGGTGCTGTTCCGTTCTTATGACATCACCAGCAGTGTGGTGATTCTGCAAGATGGCGTCGTTGGGAAGGAGGCGCGGTGTCCCAGTCAACAGGGAGAGGTCAGTAATGCTAAAACATTTACGCAAATCAGCACCGAAGATTTTATCCCTTAAATAGTTACTTTTGAAATTGTAAGAAACATTAACTGTTATCAGATTCAAGTGCCCATGCCATTCAGAATCTGAAACACAGTTGTCATATGAGGCAAACCATTCCCTGTTTTGAACTCATTTAGCGAATGTTATGATTAGCTTGCATAGCCTAGTTTTGCTCAGAACTTGCTAACTAATCATCAGCTAACTTGCCAACTCGAAATGTTTGCTATAATGGCTGATGAATGCACTATCCAATCTAGCCAGTAGACCGTTTTATTAATTAGTGCACATGTATTCCTTAAAAATTAGACACGCGACCCCATGAGCTGCCAAAGAATTTAGCATTTGCTATCTAGGCAGTTACCGCACAAACTGTCCATTTGCATTAGCTCGTTAGCTAGCTAACTTATATGGCAGGTCAGCGAGTTAGCATAATGTTGAAGAAAAGCTTTCACGACACTATAAATAAAAAATACATATATGAATCGTGTTATCCGGTGGCAATGCATGTGTGATATACTGTCCTACTCAAAAGTGTTGATAGTAATCGGTGTCGACCAAACTGTTGGTAGGGAAATTTTAGTGAGATTTTATCTAACTTAGTTAGCCTTCAGACCTCCGTTATAGTAACGTTAAAGTTTTTGCGATAATCACTTGAGGTGGGCTAGTTGCATATTTGTATCTAACGTTGTTTTACGTAGTAGCGAATGTGCTTAATTTATTCTTACATCTTATAACCTTGTTGGGATTTATTTTTTCTGTACTTGATAAGACTAATGGGCTGGTAAGGGCCGCTAACTTTGAAAATTATGTTTAAGGGGTAGATGAACATATAGGTGCGGTACTAGAGAGAATAAATTGTCCACTGTTGCGGAAAATTAAATACCTACACTTGGAGACCAAGCTCAAAGGTATGACCGCAGTAGACCAGTTGCATTTTTGGGGTCTGAATTGTTCTCATCCTACAGAGGTCTGTCTCTGGAGTAAGAAATATACTGACAGTGTGAAGGGGGATTTGATGTACAAGCCCTTAAACAGTGAAACTCCCCACTCATTCCAAATTGTGTTTTCCCCTTCCCTGCCCCTACCCCATTTCCCTCCTGTGTTCACAGGGCAGTGATGGCGGCCACGGAGTGCTACATCGTGCATGAGATCTACAACGGCGAGAATGCTCAAGAGCAGTTTGAGTATGAGCTGGAGCAGGCGCTGGAGGCGCAGTACCGCTACATCGTGATCGAGCCCACACGCATTGGTGACGAGACGGCCCGCTGGGTCGCTGTGGGCAACTGCCTGCACAAGACGGCGGTGTTGTCGGGCACAGCGTGCCTCCTGACGCCGCTGGCACTGCCCCCCGAGTACTCGAGGTACGTGGCGCTGCCCGCGGGTGCCTTGAGCCTGGCCTGCGCTGCGCTCTACGGCATCTCCTGGCAGTTTGACCCATGCTGCAAGTACCAGGTGGAGTACGACAGTCAGAAACTCTCCCGGCTGCCGCTGCACACGCTCACCTCCTCCTCACCGGTGGTGCTGGTGCGGCGGGACGACGTGCACAGAAAGAGACTCCACAACACGATAGCACTGGCCGCACTCGTCTACTGCGCCAAGAAGATCTACGAACTCTACGCCGTATGAGCGGAGCAAACGAGGGGGGAGCGCACATGTAGGCACGTGCGTGACAATAGCAAAACATCACACATACCCCCACACACACACACACACTTACACAGACAACATAATACAAAACAAAATAACCACACAGACACACATAGTTATGAAGATATAAAAAAAAAGCTACACTTTTACGTTGCACACCACAAGCAGGGAGAAGAGGAAATACAAAACACAAGACTGGAAAGAGAATCAAGAATGGTGGAGCAAAACAGCAACTACAATCCCTGAGTGATCTAATGGATTGATATAAGGCAGACAACAGCCAGAAGAGGACCGAAAAGGAAAGTAAAGTCTCTCTCTCTCTCCCTGTCCCTCCCTCCCTTTCTCTGGCTCGTAAGTGGCTGCTGGTGGACGGACGGACGGACGGACGGCCAGATGGATGGACAGAAAACACGGGTTAATAGGTTAATCTAGAAGGATTCTCTCCCTCTAGTCTCAGTACTCTCTAAGTGACATCACCAATGCACCTGCCCCCCCTCTCCCCCTCCTCCTTTAAGACCCCGTATCTCTCGGAACACACACACACACACACACACACACACACACACACACATATAGGCACACACGCAGACACTATGCTGTTGCGCGGGCAGTGTTCTGCCAACCCTGGTTGTGTGTGTCATCCTGGTTGAACAGACGGACTGACGTTTTGAAGTATTACTGATCTCTGACTCTTTGACTTCTGTGTAGTTGTACTGTAACCTGACTCAGTGCTTTTCATTAAACCGTAGGAGATTTCAAACCTCACGCCCACCCTCCTGCTTTTTGTTTATTAACCCCCCCTCCCCCTTTCTGCTTCACATTTCCCCCACAGTTTTTGTTTCTTTGACACTTGTTGAATAGGCACTACCTTTTGTTCCATTTCTTATAATAGCATGGGAATAAAAGTAATCACTTGTTCCCAACTTTATACATGAGCACATTACTCTGTTGTACCATCAAGGATGTAGATTCATGGGCAGTCGAGGTAGTCAATCAAATGAAAAGCTGCGGTCTGAAAAGTCCTAAGTGTATGCCTGTGGCCAAAATGTCCTCGTCTGAGAGAGACTTTAAACAAAGGATCAACTGCATTATTAAACTACATGAGTAGCACTGCAGTCGAGCCCACCCTGGAAGATTTGCCTTAGCTTTCCCCCACATGTGTATACCCACAGAACCCATACACATCATTGATTTGCATTTGTTCACTTTCTGTGTCCATCCATTTTGGTGTGTGCATACATGGGTTGAGGTGTAAATGTCTGGGAGTATTTTTTAATATAAAAGTAATTTCATCAAACCAGTCCGTCTTGTCCTACCAGCTCGATGTTAAGCAGAAGATTGCATTGTAGTTTAGCGCCAGAAGAGACACCTCAGTGACATGACCTTCACTGTATAACTGCAGGACACCAGTTTTGTATTCCGTATACATGATTCCACATTGATGTTGAACATCAAAAGTAAGCCCACAACATTTTTCATCCACATTCCACCAAAATATGGTTGTATTGGTTGCATAAAGTCACTGAGGGTTATGAGGGGTTGTCTTAGTGTGGCAAAACGAATATAAGATCATCTTGAATAAGATAATTTAAATAATGGGTAAGGATCCTAGAAGATGAATGCTTTAGCACAAAGTTAGAGCAAAATGCAGGAATGAATGAAATCGGCAGTGAAGGTATCCTGGCTTTGGTTCATACACTTCTGACCTTTTGATAAGGCTACTTTGCATGCATCTGCAGTGTGGCTGTTTTGCAAAGGCTGCACATTAAAACAGGAATGATATTTCTTTTCTACCAGCAGCCGATAGGCACAAGAAGTTACGTCTAATATAGGAAGTCACAAATGGTGAAGGGTAGGTGGGACAAGCTGAACTAGGAGACAGCTTTGGAAGTCCAAGGTAAATGGACCTGTAGTCATCAATCTGTTTGATTTTTTTTTCGTTTTTTTGTTAACCAAATAAAACTGTTCACAGTTATTTTTTTCTGTACAGTGGATTTTATTGAGTGATTAGTCTAGAATGTGGACTGAATTATGTTTTGACAGCGATGGAACACAGTGTAAGCATACATTTGGGCCTTTAAAATGTCCCAGCTGGGGGAAAATTGCTGTCTCTGTCAAATCCCCTATGCTAAGCTAGTAATAGTAAACTAATGCTAATGAAATGATAGATGCACTCAAATGCATGTCCATATAACAAGAAAATCAAGTTTCATGCACTCATTTTTTCAAATGCTCCAATTCAGTGTGGTGAATTTTCATGGAAAAAAGCCAGGGTTTCAAAAACCCTGTTTATTTGTACAGAAGGGTTAGGTTTTGAGTTTCCAACATAAACATTAGTTAGTCAAAGCCATTTCCCAAAATTACACACCAAAACAGCAGCGGGTATTTTCCCATGCTAACATTGATAACATGAATAATTGTACACTAATCCGTCATTTTCTGAACTCCATCCAATACCTTTCTTATGAAGTTCATACACTACCTTGAATGTTTTCACAGGGAATCAACAGCACTTCATCTTATTAAGTTACCAATCATAGTAGAAAAGCAAAAGCACTTGACTTCAAGTTCTCCCACAGAGGGCTATTGCTGCATTGGTTCATGTTTTCAAGTTGTACTGACACTCACAGACCCAAACACTTGTTTGTTCAGACAAAGCACAGGAAAGCAAAACAGGATGTCCAGTTCTTTCCGTCATTAATACTAACCCTTCTCTTCCATTTCCAGTCTTAGTCACCTGGATCTGTTCCTGTGTCTCCTTTTCATTTTAGTCTTCTCCTTCACTCCTCTTTTAACCTCTGTTCTTTGCGAGCTCTGGATGCCATCAGTTTGAAGAAGAGGGCGGGCCAGAGGGTGCGGATGTATACAGCCACAGAGGGCAGTGGACCAGCCAACAGAACATCTTTCTGTCTCTGATTGACAGCCATCAGAACACTATAGGCTACATCCACTGGATCACGTCCTGTTGCAGTTGTTTTGTCCATTACTGAGGTCACAGAGGAGGGAAAAAGAACCGAAACATTTGTTTAGTAGAAAAGAGCCATGTACAGTGAAATACACCAAGCAAATTCATTGAAACAAAAACGATTTCCCCAAATAACAATCTCATTTGATTTTACATACAACATGATATGAAATATTTCTCATTTTTAGCCAGTGTTGACTTAATTTACAGTAATCATAGTGGTCTAATTCAATAAACGTGGTCTGATGCAATTTAAGCAGTCAGATGCAATTAGAACAACTAGTCCAGCGTCTGTACAAACACGTGCCCTTAGGCACAGTGCGTCTAATGTCAGTCGCCATATTGGAGGCGTCAAGATCCACTAAATGTTTTCGTACCTACGGGTTCACTTCTTCTGGAGTTGGCTGTCATATCTTTCATGTTTTGTTTCAATTCAAACTTACTCCCATTACTACCCCCTCGCCCTCTCCATCCTCCAAATGCACAAATTCTCTCTCCTCTCTCACCCCCATATTTCGATCCATCTCCAGTCACTGCATTGACTGACAGGTTTGTTTTGATGTATCCGGGGCTGATCACCGTCACCTGCAGTCCGAAGCTCTCCACCTCCGCCCTGAGGCAGTCAAAGTATGCCTGTGTGGCATGTTTGGACGCAGCATCTGTGTCAATAAGGACAAAATACCTGAATGCTCATGGCAATACGGAGAACACTGAGAATGCCACTCCACAAGAATGGTGTGAACAAAAAGGGTAGTCAGAGAGCTATGCTGTTCAAACCTAGGTCTTGAGCCTTAAATAGATAGGCTAGTAATAAAGGCATGACTTTAGGGAGGTTAGGTCCTATTCCTGAGGTCTGGTGGAGTCATTACTCACAGGCAGATCTGTAAGGAATGGCGATCCTCCCCTGGATGCTGCTGATAGTGACAATGTGTCCACTGCACCTCTGAACCATGGAGGGCAAAATGGCTAAACGGGGACATAGCAGACAGTGACAAACAAGAAAGCGAAAAAAGTCAACCAGCATTCAGTCTCACTCACAAACACACACGCTCTCTGTCTCACTATCAGCCTTGTAATCACTCACCCTGAGTCAGAGCAACTGGGCCAAAGTAATTGGTCTCCATGACTTCCCGCTGAACGGAGACATGGGTGTCTACAATGCTGCCACGGTAACTGATACCAGCATTGTTGATGAGGACGTCCACGTGACCGTAGCACTTCAGAATCTCCTCTCCTGCCACAGCAACTCTCTCCATGTTGGAGAGGTCAAAGGTGACAATGCGGGGAGCATATGTCTGGATGGACAGCAAAGGTGCCACTCAGCATAATTTTGGAAACTGACAAGTTCCGGTGGAGGTGTGGGCATTTATGAATTTGTGTGTGTATGCCGTAAGACGCCTACCTGTCTTTTGCCATCTGTTGTCTCTCCAAGTTCTTCAGCAAGCTCGTGAAGTCTCGCTGGGTTCCTCCCACACAAAATAAGACGTGCCCCAGCCGCATGGAAGATCCGTGCACACTCTGATAAAATAATTTCATATTCACATTCTTTAGTCCTTAAAATTTAACATTCCCCAACATTGGCAGAATCTATTTTTGTTACGTTTGTCTTAGATTATTACTTATCTTCATTCACCTTTGCCTAGTCCAGAACTTGCTCCAGTGATGACAACCACACTATCCTGAACTCTGTTTTTGACACGGAGTCTCTGCATCACATAGTACATCACCATCAGCCCCACACTACCCAGAACCAAGGGCCCCAGCCCACTGGTAACACGCTCCATATGCCTACTCAGGTGAACACACTGGACCTGCAAACCTATTAAATAAAGCAAAGAACATTGACCACCATCCCTCACAGGCAAACTATAGCCTGGCTGACAGACATTTTCATCAACCCCGGTTCAAAATATAACATGTGTAAATGTCAGACACATTGGTGAATTAAGCCGATGCCAACCCTACACAAACACAACATATAACTATGCAGCCAGCAGCAATAAAGAAATGATGTGGAAGTTCGTGGATTGGCAATGGTCGTGATCAAGCAAGATGCCACAAGTGTAAATATCTTCCATGATCCTCTAACCAAGTTAAGTAACCCGATTGTGAAAGGGATGTCTGAACTACTTCACGGCTACTTGGGGTCCAAGCAAACAATTCTCCTCGAGAGCCGTTTGAGTATCTGTTCTTATGGTACAGAGCATAAGTTCTGTTTTTGGTTAAAACATAACCTTCAGACATAAGACACCAAATCTGTACCTCAAAATATGTCACGCTTGGGTTTTACATCGGTCTCTCTTCCTACCGGAAGTTCCACACTCGCGCACGCCTACCCGGAACAACAGCAACGTCGACGACACCAATTCACCATCCAATCCACAATGCACAAAGGCGCCGGGGGTGGAGCAACAGTTCACTCTGAAAGAGACGAGGGCGGCAGGGTCGTCGTCTGGCGTCGTTCTAGAAAGGACATTCATGACCTTTCTCTGTAGTATGCAAAACCACTAAAATGGCAGGCCAGGCTGAGGCTACACTTTACTTTGTTCATTTACAGATGAGGCACGTCCACACAATCAGGATTACCCTCTCCATTCAGTCAAAATACTTTTGAAGAGCTGCTCATGTGTGTGCCCTTTTTGGGCAGTGGATATTTAGCAAGAAAGTTTGGCCTTTCAAAAATTTGAATCAGTATGTGTGCATCCATATATACTGTAGATGTAGTCTGAGCAAATCTTGTTGTAGTGCTATAATGTGAGGATGCACTAATCAAATTACATAGATCTACACATACCTGAAAAAGAAGGAAAGCTGGCAGTTTGTTGTTTGAAGCATTTAGAAGATCTTGCCTCGGCTCCTTAGTGGTCTGTGACAGTCAAAAGGTCTTGATGCTTTTAGGAGTTACTTTAATTACTATTTCCTTAACTTTAGATTTCACTGGAATTCTTTTTCAATAAGAGATGTTGATATATAACATAAGCTGATATTAAATATGAGATATCTCTCACACTAATAATACAAAATAACTGTAAGACTGTGCTAGGTTTCATTAGAATCTGCATCCTGTTGTGTGTTCAAAGCAGTCTTTGTTGACCATGCGAAAGAAAACAAAGGACTTGAGGTTTTGTTTTTGAGTGTCTATTTATAAGCACGAGTAAAAACAATTTTACAAACTGAGATCTTTAAAACAGCAGGGATGTATGTTTTAGAGGCCTTTTATATTAAATTAAAACAAACAAAAACTTAAAACAGGAACACCTTCAATGGTTATCAATAAATAGTCCAAATAACATTTACAGTATGTTACAAATATGAAGTGAATACTGGAATCAGTGTTCTTTTGTACACATGTACATCCACCCACCCACACACACACACTCTCTCTCTCTCTCTCTCTCTCTCTCTCCCTCTCACACACACACACACACACTATGATGACCCTTCCATTATGAGCTGCATATCTGCAAGTCTGTGTATGCAATTAAAAGTTAACATTAGGACCCGTTTGACTTGATTACATTACAATGCTGCCAGGTTATAACAGAAGACAGACAGAGAGGGGGAAGCCTTTGTGTTTTCCCAAGTGGAACTGGACTGCAGCCTTTAGGGGTACAGGCTCTCCCTCTTGGGTAGTGTACAAGTGTATGTGCTAGTGATTGTAAATTAAATTAAAAGGCTTTAGAATGTGTGTGAGGAGTGTTGGTTGATGCTGTATTCCTGAGAATGAGTAATATCTGTATTCTGATTCTGAACTGTTACACCTATCTCAATATGTGTGTGTGTGTGTGTTAAAAGTATGGCTGTGTTTATGGAAATTACTATCTAGCTAAACCTATAATATGTCGGCCATTGTGTAATTTGGGGTGCTAGAATATCCGACCCCAAAGCTAAAATTGGGTGACTCGTTGCTTTCTAGGAGAGCCACAAATGCTCAGAATTGACCAACTCCTTCTTAGGGTCACACCTTGTCCTGCCTAATCCAATGTTTTGCAAGTCTGGACCCTCCCTTGTATTAGTGTTCCTGAAATTGGTCAATTGTAAAACAGACAGAGAGAGATGTGAGATTACAGCAGATATGTGGCCTGGATGGAAAAGTTAGGGGAAGGGCCAGGTGTGTGCACGCACACATACGCTTGAGAATCTTGTCATATGGCTTTTAAAACTTGGTTTCTGCATCAAGGAGATTTCTACTTTGCAGAGAGGACATATGGACACTCACAAACATACACACACAAAGAATTTCCTGTCCTGGTCAAACCCAGCTCTGGGATGTCATTCTATAATTGTCCTTCAGGGAGTGGACACAGGTATAAAAATCAGCTCTAAACTTCAGTAATCTGTACTGCATATCTGAGGATTTCAGCTAGGCAAGGCCAGAATAAGAGGAGGGTCACGAGACGGAAAGAGAAAGATGGAGCTGCAACATGGGAGGGAAAAGGACAAAGAGAACTTCCAACACAATCATTTCAGTTTCATACACTTTTGGACACACATACACTCACACACAAACAAAATGTACACACAGATTCAGGCAACTAGGAGGGACAGTGAGACAAGCGGACATTTACAGACAGGCAGAGAGACAGACAGTGAAACAGATGTATAGAGGGGAAGCTCTTTGTTCAGATATGGCAGGCAAGGGGTTTTCTGTACATGAGGTTACTTTTGTAAACAGAGTTTTGCTTAAAGTGTTTCCAGAGGGCGGCTCACTGAGCACTCTCAGAATCGTCAGTCATTCTCCCATTCATACACACACACACATATATATGCGGTCAGGTCAGGTGGTGTGGATCCTGGCACACTATTGCACTTCTTCAACCCCCCCACCCCAAAAGACACCTACTTTCTGCAACACTCGCTCACGGTCGCACACTTCACCCTTGTAGCTTTCTGTGGTCAGTCAGGTGGCCCTCTGGCCTAACCAAGGACACCTGGGGCGTATTCCAAGCATGTGGCTTAGTGACAACTACCTGAATAAGTTAACTCATTGTAAGCGCTAAACCTTCTAAAAGCAGAGACCAATGGCTTTATTTTGCTAGGCGAAGAAAGCCATATGGCTGTTCTGGTCACATTTACCACATACTCCGATTTAACTTACCCAGGTTTGTCACAAAACCACATACATGGAATAACCTCTTGGGATTTAGAGACAGAATGGTCCCCAGCCCTGCCCTAGAGGCATCAGCTCCCAGGATGCTGACTGGGCAGCTTTGACATCAGACCGTCTCCTCAGACCCCGGGGGGCGGGAGGGACGGCTCCGTGACGGACAGCTCCTGGGCGAGGTCATTGAAGCGGGCAATGTAGTCCACGCTGTTCTCGCTCATCATGCAGGCCAGCTGGGTATCGACCTGGAGAGACCGGGAGAACAAGTGAGAACCATTGAGAACCGTGAACCAGTAAGACCCGACTCTGAATGCAGTTCACACTTGCACAACGTTATGAATTAACACCTTTTTTTGAACACCTCTGTGTGAAATTGCTCTGCACTGCCAGGAGAATTTACATTTGTATGTCTGTGTAGGGTACAGTTCACGCCTGGTTGCTATTTTCACTTCTCGAAATTTAGCTTGGAATGCAGCTCTGCAGAGATCTTAAGGCTTACTGCCTACTCACTGTAGCGAGTAGCTATTTAAATGCTTACTGCCAAGACCCCCGTGTTTCCTCGGTGATATACAAGCAATGTTGGCTTTATGTGACATGGATAAAAGTAGATTGCATTCACTGGGTGGGTGGGGTCATGTTTGATCATTTTCACTAGCAAACAAGTGAGAAGTATGATACTTGTGCCAGTATGTGGTTTTGTGACAAACCTGGGTAAGTTAAATCAGAGTATGTGGTAAATGTGCCACTCTTGTGACCCCAGCTATTGTAACGGTTCTGTTAAACCATAAAAACGGAATTTGAGATATACATACAACTGGTTCATCCTGAAAGAACCGGCCATCTGTTTGTAAAATGTTCTCAGTAATGTTTTCAGTTGTTTTTAACCTACTGCCCTAATGGCTCACAGCTGATATCAATTACATAAGCCAAGCACCACATGCCAGGATATGTTTGTCAGACCGCCTCCTCAAGAGACACTGGCCTCTAATCACATTTGTTTCTGTGTTTTCATCTGTGCTGTCTTCTTTCACTCATTTTCTTCACAACAACTTCCAAGATTAGTAAACTCTGTTCCTCGATCTCCAGTTCCTGAACACATCCCCGGGGTGTGAACACCGGTGTTTGAAAACACTCTACTGACGCAGAGCCATTATGGATTTATTATCAGTCGATGAATATTGAATTGACACGCAACTGTTTAAAAAGTCTTCCTTGGCGCACACACAGGGACCACATTCTGTGAATGCATGCGATGAGATTGAGTCTTAGCTAAAAGATCAGTTTGATTCCGTTGTTTTCAATGGGAAGGTCCTAACTGGACGCAACGCAACGCAGTGCTGTGCAACGCGGCGCGGCGTTCTGGGCGGAGCTTTTGTCAGACGCCCGGTTTCCTTTTTCTTTCTGTCACTCACATTCTTCTGCTATTTTGAACAAGAAATATGGCGCAATAGAACAACATGATTCAACCCTTAAAGGTGTAGGTTTTTGAACGTTCTAAGTTCTGCAACAATTGAAGGTTCTAAAATTCTATGTTGAATTCAATGAACCCAGATATTCTTTAGAACGTTCATTTCTCAACATTCCCGTCACACCAGTGTGATGGTACTCCTTTAAGGGTTAATGTAGACAGAGATCACTCAATGCTACGCCACAGCTGGGTGCTCGTTTGCAGTTAGGATAAGCTGTGAGATGGCCACTCACCTCTGCAAGGCCTCTGGCCGGAAATGAATCATGGGAATTGGAGTCCATCAAGCTGGGGCCCAGGAGGGCTGTACCACTGGATGGGCCCACACGGGGGTGTTGTGTCCGGCGATTTTTTTCAGGAGACACCAGACTTGCTGCAGAGACAACCATGTAGAGGGGGACAGGATACAGGATATGACTGAGGCTCACTTGCCAGTATGAATAACAAAATGCAAAATGTGTGTAGTTTGTGTGTGTGTGTTGGGGTAGGTTGGGAGGCCTAGGTGGTATTCCAAGTCCATTGTTTAGTGATAAACCTGTTTATGTTGACTCAGAGTAAATGGTAAATCTCCCAAAAGAAGAACCTATGGCTTTGTTTTGATTTCTCACTTAACTTATCTAGGTGTGTTAGTAAACCATGGACCTGGAATGACCCCAGTTCAAAACCCAATCAGCTGAAACCTGAATCCGCTTCATCTAGGATTCTCTCAAAGCATAGAAAACCAACATAGATGCACGTCACTCAAAACTTCCTGTTTTAATACTATCCATGTGTATGTGTGTGTGTATCTGTATGTGTATGTATGTATGTAGATATGTATGCATGCATGCATGCGTAGTGTACATATATATATATATATGTGTATGTGTGCGTGTGCTACTCACACAGCAGGCAACCCAGTGAGGAGTCGGTGGAATCGCTGGGGTACCACTGGGGGTCGTGTGTGGGCGAGGGGATCCAGCTATGAGCTGGACTACTGGAGGGAGAGGGCAGCAGTTTGGGCGTGTCTGTCCCATTGAGCTTGGCCGGAGAGAGAGATGGTCCTTCCCCTGAGAGAGAGAGAGAGAGAGAGAGAGAGAGAGAGAGAGAGAGAGAGAGAGAGAGAGAGAGAGAGAGAGAGAGAGAGGTCTTGAACTGGACTGAGAGCAAAAACATTCAATCGAAACATCAATCAGCCCTTTGATGCCATACGAGTTCCCGCGTGTCGTACCGAAGTGGGCCGAGTTGATGGCGAGCTCGATGATGGAGTCGCTGATGTGGGTCTGGGCCTCTCCTGAGGGGAGAGACTCCTCTGGGGGACCAGGAAGTGAGATGTCCAATAGGGAGGCGACGCTGGGCGGGGCGAGCAGGGAGTCCGCACCACCTGGGGATGGAGGTGGCAGGCTGGTCTGCAGAGATTCCTGAGAGAGGGAGAGGAGAAGAGGAGAGAGAGGGCAAAATTAGACACGAAATTGCCCTCATTTCAACACTTTGGATTCTACATTAACAAATAAAAAAAATCTGCTTATTAACAATGGTCAGTTACCCTCATCCATACACAAGAATAGCCCAACACATTGGTTCCCCCACTATGGCAGCCATCAAAAGGACACAACAGGAGTTGGACCTGAAAGCCTACGATGCTGAAACTCACAACTGAACCTGTGTCTTCCTGAGATGTAATGGTATGAAAATTTAACATGACGATTATAGTGACCAAAATTACCACGGTTATCGGTATTATCGCGCTATTTTTCAAATGTGCTGAAACATGTTTCTAAGCCTACCACTAATGATGAACAGAGCTAATTGGCCAGTCCTGCATGCACAATAGCAACAAAACAGAGTCAACAGAATAGCATAGTGTCTTGTCATAAAAGTGGTGTGGCTCCTTTAATAGAAAAAGGCTCCATTTTTGTAGTCGGTGCGTGTTAGTGCAGAGGGAGAGAGAAAACGCATACACAAAACTAATAGAAGTTAGATGGGGTGGCAACTTAGGTAAAGTAAGTGAATTTTTGGTCACTAAATAAAGCTGCAACTCCTTTGATTGAAGCTGTATCTTGTGTGTGCCTGTTGCTCACAACTAGCCTACCATAACGGAGAGCCAGGGCGATTTAAACACTTTTTAATTAAACGTAATTTAATAAGAGATCCACCTCAGTAATTAAGATAATTAAAATCAAAACAGTAATTGTTATCGTCGATACTTTTATCGTGGTTTACTGTTACATCCCTACAGCATACCGAAGGCAAGAACGGTATGTGATGACTGACCAGACTCCAACACTCACACATAACACATATTCCTGCAACATTTCATGCATCGTTACCAATAAAGGAAATGCAGTCAAGTCCTGGAAAGACTTAACGTGATGAACAATACACATGCGAAAGATGATCCCAAATTTCCAAAGTCACCTCTGCTTGTTGAGGGAGAATGCTCGTCTGTGGCTGTGTCTGAGGCTGTGGTTGGGGCTGTGGCTGGGCTGGCACCAGGGACACGTCTCCATCAGGCCCCAGGAGGGCGTCCTCTACAGCTGCCGCCTCCATCTCCCCACAGGGGCTGCCTGGAATGATGCCCGCCGACTTGGCTGCCTGGTCAATCGCGCCTGCAGCACATAGGGAATGAAGATGCATGCTATCACTCAAGGTGAGTTTCACAGGCAGTAAAACAGACCGTAATAAAGATTAGGTTCAAATTATATTTTAAACAAGGTATGTCTGTTTTGGGCAATAACTAACATTCCCAGTTGAAGTAGTGTTAGTTTTAGTTTAGTTTCAGTATTATAGAGAGATGTTACACCATCTCAAGCTTTTCACATGGGAAGTTTTACATTTTGTTAGAAAAATGATCTTACTGGACAGTTCGGTGGAGGGTGAAGGGCTTGGTGCACTGGCTGTGGTTTTGGTAACGAGAGGTCGGGCCAGAGGAACACGTGGCTGAATGGGCCGGAAGGAACCCGTTCCTAGAACAGAGAGAGAGAGAGAGAGAGAAAGAGAAAGAGAAAAAAGAAGAGAGAGAGAGAGAGAGAGAGAGAGAGAGAGAGAGAGAGAGAGAGAGAGAGAGAGACACAAAACTTCAGTACATATCCTAATTTGGCCACCATCACCGAATAACGTATCTGCAAATGTTCACATAATTTCTTTCCCTTCTCCTAGATTGGACTGATGATCGTCTGAACAAGGTTTGTTTGAGAGTAAAAAAGCCTTTGTGGGATTGGATGGGCATCTGAACACAGGTTTGTTTGAGAGTGGAAATATGGTTGCGTGAGTCACCTGTGGCTGAGGAGTTGGAGAGTATGGAGAAGGAACAGACGTGCTGTGACGCATCTCCGGTTGTCCGCGGCACCAATGTTCTCTGAAACAACAGAAGGATGATTTTAGGAACCACAGAACACACACATTTATCACACATGTTGCATGACATTAGCCTGGAGATTCCAGACCCTGATAATCTAGAAAGATTAAGGGTCTGGCCACGAATAATGTAATGGCCCAACTCGATGGGCGGCACCAAGCGTGCATTTGAAAATCTCACTGCACACAATTGGATAACACAATATGACCAACGTTTACTGACTGATTCCGGACTTCGACACAATTGGATAACGACTGTCATCTGTTTAGCTCGCCTCTGGCCCGCTTATATCAGATACAACGATGTGATTGGCTCCCCGCGATACAAGTGGCAAAGGCAAAAGTAACATGCATCATTACTCATTGCCAGAGTGTCTCGCAGAGACAATTCAGATTGTGCTCTTGCGAGAACTCTGGAGTTTCCAGGGTAGCATGACATACAATGTCTTACATCATCACACATGTAAACACCCAATGATCACGCTTGGTTATTTAACAAGTGTAGTGTTATCAGACGAGTTAAGACAGCATCAACCCCACCATACTGTCTTACCTGGACAACCAGAGGCTTCCTCAGGGGTCGACTCCTGCCCAACTTCCTCTGCTTCGGCAGCAAAAAGTCAGACTAGAAAAGACACAAAGGAGAAAATGTAGGATGCTGCGGTGTGTGGATTTTCTTGTTTAGCATGACTCGTTTGGTAAAATGGCTTTTCTGAAGCCCTGAGCATTATGGAGGTGGTATGAGTCAACCTTGAGTCAAATCCCCATTGCCTTCAGGATTAGGAAGCATTTAGACCCAGAGATAGAGAACATCCAGAGAACATCTGGGATCACATCTGTGATGTGTGCTTTTATTCCCCCATTGAGATTATAAACATTGCTATGAACAAACATGAATCATTATGTGATTTTTGTGTGCATAACACATGATCTGTGTACTGATCTATGATGTGAAGGAGATAATGTGTGTGACATTACACCTGTACAAATTGTATGTACCTGAGACTGAGTGAGTGTTTATTATGTGTATGTATGCATTATAAAAATGAATGCATGGGTATCATGAGTGAATTTGTGTATTAAAGGATAAAACAACCCTTAACGTTCGTTTTCAAAACTGTGCAACTCACCGAGTGGTTAGTCATGTTTGTTGATTATTAAAAACAAATATAACGAACATATTACTAACCACTCGGTGAGTTGCACAGTTTTAAAAACGAATGTAAGGGTTGTTTTAAGGATATGTTTGTGCATGCCCATAGCCACTCTGAAACAGCGTTTCAAAACGAGTCAGAAAGTCGAGACAGGACCCATCGTCAAAATTTCAGTGTCCACCACTCTATTTCATCAAAAACAAACCAGAAAAGTGCTAAATACCAGAATTATCCTTTAAGAAAGAAAGTGAGCATGTGTGTATGCTATCTATAAATATAAGTGTGCAAGTACAGTGTTTCCCATACATTGACTTATTTGTGGCGGCCCACCACAATATCAACATTGACCACCACACAATGATTTTCCAGGTTGTACTAAATTGTGCTTAAATCTGGTTCATCATAACCACGCTATGCTAATTTGTTAAAAACTGTTGAATTCAAGTTAATTCTGCAAACCTACCCCCACAAATAGAATTCAGTTCTGTGGGAAACACTGAAGTGTGTGTGTTGGTGTGTGTGTGTGTGTGTGTCTCCCACTCACACTGATTGAGTCCAGCTGCTGTCTAAGGGCCAGCTGGGCTTCCTTGTTGGGGGAGAACATGCGCGAGAGGCGCGAGCTGTTTGGCGGCAGCATGGTTGGCACGGCGAACACGCCCCCGTCACCATCACCGCTGGACACCAGGAGAGAGCGGGGCAGGTTTCGCCCACCTGAAGCAAGGTAGGAAGACGGGATACAGCAGATGACCAGATTATTAGCAGAAACCACAAGTTACACTGTAAGTAATTGACAGTGTTGGAAGAGTACAGGATCGGTGTATCGGCTTTTCGCACACACTGTGCATTTCAACAAATTTGCACAATGTGGGAGAGCCAATAAATGAGCTGTAAAAAAACAATACAAAGGATGTGTATCTATCTACTCTCTACGTACTCTTCCACTGCAACTGCAGTGACCCAACAAATGCTGATGCTGTTGCCATGATGATTGTGAGTGTGCAGAGAGTATCATTTCACGACAGACTGCAAAAGGTTCTGCAAATGTGGGAGCCCTGTGGTCATGGCAACCACAAATGTACACGACAACTACCTTAAGTGAACAAAAGCACCAGTGATTTATCTAGTGAGGTGTACAGATATATCTATGCCAAATGTTTTGCACAGCAGTGCACAGTGCCAATGTTGACAAAGTTGGGAAGCAGTGGCTTATCTGAATGACTATGTACCTATGATAGATAAGTAAGCCATGGCTTCATATTGTGTGTGCACACGTGCATTTTTGTAACACTGCAATACTTGTGTGTTTGTGTGTTGTAAGCATTTGTTTACACACATGCGTTTTTGTAAAGATGTAATGTTTGTGTGTGTGTATCTGTGTGACACATTCATCAGACTACTGTGTGTGTTAAAACAAATGTTTGTGAGACTGTGTGTGTATGCGTGCGTGCGTACCTGTTGTGACCGCGTTAGGCAGCAGCAGTTTGGTGTTGCGTGTTGTACTTTGCTGGCGTCCACAGCTGGGACTACGGCTGGTGCCCGAGGGGGTTTTGCCCGGGGGCGTCAGAGACAGGGGCTGCTCTTCCTGGCCCGGCTTCACCGGGGATGTCCCCACTGTACACAGCTCCGGAGCCTAGCCAACACACAAGCGCATACGAGCACGCACGATTAAGCAATTGCTGTATCAACAGCTGATTGATAAGACTAGGCTACAGTCAGGGTCAAAGGTCATACAAGTGTCAGTCAGTAGAATATCCTAAGATGTAATGCAATGTAATCAAAATTTAACGTAATGCTTTTAACAGCTAAAAAACAAAATAAGAAAATATAAGTGAAACAGAAACCCCTTACATATGGAAGATCAAATTCCTTAAATCGGGTACAATCTACTTCGACTGTGAACCACATTTCATCATACATCTTGGAGGTTAAAGGTGAAAGGTCGTGCTCACCGGCTTGGGGTTGACCTCGGAGGCAACAAGGCGCAGGAGGCAGCGCAGCACGCTGTGTGTGTTGGGCGGGGTGGTGACGGGTGCTGGCGGCCGGGCCTGCCACTCGTACTCCAGCTGCAGTTTGCCCGGCTTGCCTAGCATCAGGTAGAGCTCGGCCAGCGTCACGTTCTCCGCCTCCTGGGCACTCCAGCCCTCCTCGCGGATCCTTTCTGGGGAGCGTCCAGTCGGTACGCCACTGCCACCGCCGCCACCACTGTTGTTTGGAGCGCTGCTGCTGTCCCCTTCCGCCCGTGTGGAGGTGTCCGGTAGTGTGGCGTGTGGAACAGCGAGGCCGGCGGTGCGGTCGGGAGACACCACGCCGCCCGCAGTGGGCTCCTCCTTGCCCTGCTCTGCAGGAGCGGGAGCCGAGTCCCTCTGACCGGCGGAGGTTCTCTCCTTGAGGTCTGCGTCCGCCTGCGCACCGGCCCCCTCCGCCTCGGCGGGTCCCTTTCCGGCGCTCTGCTCGGCTGGGAGTGACGGGGTGGTGGCAGGGGACGTGGAGTGTGTAAGGTGGGGAGCAGGCACCGGCACAGCGGCAGAGCTCTGAGTCGGGTTAGTATTAGTGCTTGCACTTTCTCCCCCACTCCCAGCTGCTGCTGCTGCTGCTGCTGCTGCTGATGAGCCACTCTCCGTGGCCTCCTGACTTGGTCCCTCTGCTTTAACAGCAGGGGGCGCTGCACCCTTCCCAGGGCGCCCCGCTCCTCGGCCCCCCGGCTGGATGCCCAGGATGTGGGCGGTGGGCAGGTCTCGGGAGCCTGGGCGGCTCCTGCCCGTCTCTTGCCAGTGCACGGTGCATGAGGCTTTGGAGTGGACGACGCGTGCCACGCCGGGGAGTGCAGTCACCGTGCTGCTCTCGGCCGGGAACAGAAGAAGCTCTTCGGCGTCCGCCTTCTTGGGGGCACCTTCTAAAGCTTCCCGCTCCTCTAGACTCTTACGCTAAGCGACACCAGTTAAAGACAACCATCCAGACTGACATACACAGCTTCTCATACACAGCAACAACTCATTGCCTCACTGACTGTACCAGATGTAAGTGCTGTCTTAAATCTAAACAGATAAGAGATAAAGACATTGATTTTCATATGCACCAAGAAAACAATGGGAGAGTTGACTGCATGCTAAAGCTGACCTTGTCGTGTGGTTTTGATGTCAAATCCTCTGTTCAAGACATGTAATTGAGTTAAAAAAGGTTCCCGTAGCGTGGTTTTGTCTGTCTACTTTTTAGTGGGTCACCTGGTCAGGACAAAAGGATACAATTCGCTGGTCCTGCACAGCCCACTTTTGCTTCAGGAACTCAATCAGGCTGGAGACCTTCCTGTGGAGCTCCACAACCATCCTGCAAAACAAATCAGACAGGACAAACGGGTTCAGTCTCGGCCTGGTTAACGTCAATCACAGCGTATATGCAGCCGCTGATCGGTTGACCCGAGCAGGAAAAGGGTTAGCCAATCGGAACTGACCGGAGGCGGGGATTGTGTGCCAAGCTCTGAACGCGAGCCCATGAGTGGTTGCTGCGCGGCTGCAATTCCACGGCAACCTTCAGTGGCAGTCGGACAGGCTTCTGGTCCTCCTCATCACTCACTCCTAATGGAAAAATGAAAGGGAAAGAAAGAAAGAAAATATTCATTATCTCCCTCCGCGACAGCCTGGCCACATTCAGCATCACCTACTACATCCTGTTGCTATAGAAACCCCTCTCACCCCGCCCACACACTGGAGTAGTGCCACGGCCTTAATCGGTACACCCCCTCTACCACAAACTCTTCCTCCACCATCCCTCTGTTCTCTCATTCTTCTCCATCCGCATCTCTCCCTTACGCAGGCATGACTGTTCAAATGGGCTCAACCTCCAGCCATTTCCCCTACTTCCCTTCTCACCACCTCCACTCCCCACCCCCTACCAATCACTTCACTTACCATCTGGGTCACACAATTTCTTTAGGGCTCGGCACATCGGGGCCTTAATGCGCAGGTTTCTGCCTTTGGAACGCACTGTTGTGGCTCTGCAAAAATACATTTCAGGCATACAGCAAAGTCAAGCTTACATTTACAGCTATAAGTCAATACTGCATTAGGTCAGGCATTCATGTAAACTTTTTATGGCATTGTCAACTTTTGGCATATATTTACAAAGACATGAGGGGAAAAACCGTGTCTTACCCCTGCTGAATGAGCTCATTCAGTTTTGCAACATTCTTATCGTCCATCACTGACAGGAAAAGGCAAAACAGAAGTTTATCCATTAAACATATTTAAGGGCAATACTCCAATTCACCCACCAGCAAGGCAATTAAATCAATTATTTGTATTTACTTATATCATACATCTTTTTGCATGCACATACATTCACACACACACACAAATATATCTCACAGCACAATTAGGACAGGGGTCTGAGCTGGGCAACTTACAGCCTCCGACTTTCTTCCTGAGCTCAGCATAGCAGATGAGACCATAAAGTTCCTGAGAGGACTTCTTGAGAAGACGAGAGTACGCTACAATGGAGAAGAGAAGTAGGTGAGGAACAGTGAGGACAAACACTCACTTTGTGTGTATTTGCGATGACAAAGAACCAATCACAGCAAGGTTTTGCCTGTACAAAACCTGCTTTAGGGTACGTTCAGACTTGGCTTCTTTTTCTGATAAAAGGAGTTGTTGCCGACTGCTTTTTCAGTTTTTTTTTTCAAAAAAAAAAATCTGCCATCGTTTTTGTTCTAAAAAGCTGCCGGAAGCGTCTTTTTGTGATATGCTATGTATCCGCTTGTGATTGGTCAGCTGTCAAAAAACAGTGTGATGTACGGTGTTTTCCCGCTAGAAGTTGAACATTTCTCAACTTAAAAAACAGAAAAAGACGCCCGCGGTCACCTCCTTTTAACAGCCAGGGACTTTTTTGAAAACATGGTCTACTCCATAGGATTATAATGTAAAACGGACGCCGGCAGCTGTGAAAATTACGGCAAGTCTGAACGTACCCTTATTAGGCTGGTCAGGCAAGTGCATGGTGCAACAATTAGCTTCCACTATAAATCAATGGAATTGGCTACACCAGATGTTATTGAATCATGCATATTCAAAAAAATTAGACCAGTCTTCTTTCCGTTCTGCAAACAAAAGGCTTCACTTACGTGCATGGTGTAGCCTGCCTGTAACCTGTTACCTGGAGCATTAGTGTTACTTGTCAAAGGCTGAAGCAGATGA
This sequence comes from Alosa sapidissima, assembly GCF_018492685.1. Classification (NCBI taxonomy): domain Eukaryota; kingdom Metazoa; phylum Chordata; class Actinopteri; order Clupeiformes; family Clupeidae; genus Alosa; species Alosa sapidissima. The sequence goes on along the minus strand of NC_055959.1, from coordinate 15,305,948 downwards.
TGCCTACTTCTAATGCATGATGCAATCTTGTAATAAAAACCTAGCTGCCCTGTTCAATGTGTTGTTTTGGGTGCAGTGCAATAAAATGAATGACCCCAGAGTGAGAAGTGACTGTGATATTTGCTTTTATCTGAGCCTGTTTACATCATGCATATGCTTGTCTAGCCTGGGTGTTCCCATGCTGCCTTGCGCGCGATTTGATTCACGCTGCTAAGGCAGCCTGGAGACCATGGAGCAAATTTTCGCCTGAGATAGGGAACCAATCACAGAACAGGGGGGAAAGCAAGACGATGATGAGCTATGCACAGACGCATTTGATAGACATCCGTGGCACCCAATAAACGGATCTGGGCATTTTACGAGAAAATTAACGTTTGGTTCCCAGACCACGTCTCATTGAGAAGTGGTGGCGCTAGCCAGGCTAATGCTTGTCACCAGTGGTGTAACGTATGGACAAGTTCGCAACTATGACTTGAGTCACAGTTAACACAAACATACATTGACTTCACACTTGTCTGGCAACACTGACGTAAATTATTTCAGACTTGAGAGAAAAAAGAATTGTGATGATTATCAGTATTTATTAACTCTGATATTATCACAAATGCATTATTTGCATGTCAAATACTGGGACGTGTCTGCTTTCAGAGTGTAGAACATTTGCAACATTAAATTAATGTTTGGTGCCGTTCTATTTCACCAGCAACTTAAACAGTGGTCAAATACATATCCAACAGCGTTATGTGCAAACCTCACCATTGTTGAAGTCAATATGCTTGGAGATCTTGTGCCAGGTCCGGTAGTAAAAATGGCGAACCTGCTCCTTGTTCTTCACCATGCTGGCTGGCTTCCCTTTCTTTTTGTACTTCAGTGCTATGTTGTTCTGAATGGCTTCGAAGTCCTTCCCATACTGTGGGGAAGTGGGGACAAGCACAAAAGAAATGCATTGATGATGAGACAGAAGACCGGTGGTAACTACAGACAAGCCCTCTCATCCATTTTTGTGGCAATATTGAAAGCATTCTGCTAGACTCGTCCGGCACGGACACATTGTGCATAGTTGTGCTCTGTTGCCTTCCACCAAACGGCATTTTAAAAACCTGACAGTTGCAGTCATTAGACAAGGGTCACTTCATAAATGCTACCTCGTAAAGGCCTTCGAAGAAGCTGTTTTTGTCCTCGGTGCTCCAGGACTCCCATTGTCTGCGGGTCCGTTTCTGACTGCCGCCTTCCTCTTTCTCCCCAGAGCTCTGGCCTCGTGGGCCTGATCGGGAACTGCCTCCAGCCCCTGATCCCCCTATAGGGCCTGCTGTGGTAGCCGCACACACTGCTGGACCAGCCTCGGCCCCTGGACGAGAATGAGACAGAAAGCCAGAAAACAGGTGAGCTTCTTAATCACGGTTAATTCTATCTGGTCAAGGCTGTCTTTCGTTCATATGGCAGAAGACACAGATATTACATTGGAATCACATATTTGACTAGAAGATAATAAGGCAGTTCTCCTTACTACATGCACACAAACTAATATAGTATGGTAGGGAGTATTGTGCCACTGACCTGCACTGTATGCATGCATGTAAACAATACCTATATAGCACAAACACTGTGCATTGATGTAGGACTGTGGTTATGTGTGTGCTTGTGTGTATTGGCAGCAGGTCTACATGTGCAGTTCCTGGAAGTGTGTGTTCAGAGGCTTTCCAGACCTGCTGCTCACTGTGGCGGTCCAAATGCAACATGAGGCTAGATGAGCCAGCCAATGTCCCTCACTCACGTTCCCCCACAATGCATCACAACCATTCCTGTTTGGATCTCTTAGTTAAGACCAATGTGACCCCCAACCATGCCCTCTACCCAATGCCAGTCCCATACACACAAATAAAAGAAAAAACACAAGCATGCTTTTTAAAATTGCATAATTGCAAACCATAATAATAGCACTGCTACGATAAATGCTAAAAACATGACTGTTCAATACATAGTTTTGAGGTGGTGTTTCAAATGTCAACCAAGACCCTCTTAACAATTGAGCAAGGTTTTAAAAACAAATGTGTCAAACACGAAACTCATTAGCAAGAAAGGCATCGTTGACACTGTTCCATATTTACTGTCAATCAATCAAATAATTCTGTCCAACATATTGTCTTCATAACAGCCCAGTAAGCTGTGGCGTAAAACGGTGTACAGGCTCCTAGCAGCGCATCCCGCCGTGCGAACTACCCTATACAACCTCCAGTACGGACTCTCACAGGACGTAAACATGCCAAATACTCAAAAGTGGCAAAACCATTTCCTGTGCCTTCAAAATCAATCAACTTTCAGTCATGCATGACAACAAAAACAACAACAGATTGAGCAAGTCGGCAGGTGACCATACTCCCGTCCCTTTCGGGACTCACCTTTCGCTTTCGCCCCGCCGTTCCCGTTCAGCGCAGGGGCAACGAGATCCTTCCGGAGCCGCTTGCTCGGAGGTCGCACACTGGAACGGAGAAAATGATGCTGATCCTGGTTCTGTGGGACGGCAGGAGGCGAAGTGTTGGACTGCAAGTTCGCTGGGGGTCCGGACGGGTTCGGTGTTGAGGTGGGAATACTCGGAGTCAAACTGGAGCTGGCTGCAGTTGATGGATTAAGAATTTCCTCTTCGTCTCTCTTTGTACTCGTCTCCTCGCTCGCCTGATCTCCGCTCTCCTCCTCGCAACCCTCCAGCTTGCGGGCAGGTTTCTTTGGCCCCTCGCCCCCGGAAACATCCCCTTGGCCCACTGTCATCCTGACAAAACACAATAACAGACATTTTATTAACATTTGAGATAAAACAAAATAGCGATCAACTTAGAAAGGCGACATTCCCTCTCACTCAACATGGCCGCCACTGTTTGTTTCAAATCCCCTCTCACCGTCCCGACGAAACAACCCAAAAATATTCAGTTGTTTATTACTTATTCTTTCCAAAAATCGAAATCTGAAATCAATCCAAATTCCTGAATGCACCGAATGCCTCTTTGACTTGCCTGATCGGCAATTTTTATTACGAAATTTAAAAGCGAGCGCCTACACTTTAGCGCCCAGTAGAAACGACAGTCGACAACGAAAATCTTTCGCTGCATTCGACCTTTAATTAAAGTGCTTGTTTTTCGAGCAATTTTACCCATTTTCCAGCTCGTCGACAGCTGACGACGTCTTCTTTCTCTTCACCATGTGTCCGAAGATTTTGGAGACCAAAAGTTGATGAAATTTAACATATTCAAAGCATGAAAGGGGTCAAGCAGCTACTCGTCCTCTCCTCACTCCTGTTCCAACAGGGGATACAACTCTGCGCAGCTCCAACTGTTAGCTATCTTAGCAACAGCAACTATACCTCACCAACTCCGTACTTTTACTACTCACCCTAGTATGATACATTAATTTATTTAAGCTGAATCGAATCTGCTAGTATCGTGCATCTTCTACGGATATTAACAGTACGGTTTAGCGTTGACTACGTGATAAAAGCGTTTTTCCGAGTTTCGTACACGAGATGAAGCTCTGACGCCTCAACAACACCCGAGCCTCTGGACTTTGGTTGTTCTTACTACGTCATCACCACTTTAAGAATAGATGTTTTGATATTAACATGTTGATTTACTGCAACATAAATCTAACGCTAGACACTCAAATCCAGTCACTCCAGACGTACTAGTATACTGTCATTATTATAAACATGGTAATGCAATTAGAAAACTGAACTTCTGTACACCCCAAAGGGTATTGAGAACATGTTTACAGTCATGTCGCATTTGCATATTGTTTCATATGAGTAAATCAGATCAGATAAGTGAAACGTTTAAAGTATCACTCAGATGTGTTCATTGTCATCTTTTAATTAAAGCATTGCGAAACAATGTATTCAAGTATTCCTGTTGCAAGTGCAGGCATTCTCCCATAAGAATTGCACACGAACCATAGTATGCCTTTTCACAGCCAATCATGGACAGCATGACAGTTAAGGTATAAATCTGGCAACTCTTGGAACAACAACAAAGAGTTGATATTAACTTAATACAATGTGTTTTACTAGATGTCCTACTAAGTTATTTTGTGACTGGGTTCTCAGTTCTCATTCTTAGAGAGAAAAAAGTCTATGTATATGGGAGGCATGTTATTGCTCTGCTCTTAAACTTTGTAACCCTCATCTGCAGTTGTCAGTACCAAACTTTTACCTTTGCCTTTAGTCATATATCAACAATAAAATGCAACTGCAACATATACCACATAAGACCACACAAGCCTGTAACATGACAGTTGCTTACTCTACCTGGCATGAATTTAACAGATGTTGTCAAGGGTGTGATGAAAAGTCAGATTGTGCATGTTTATGTGAAGTTTAATTCAGAAAGTTTAGTTAAACTAACTCAGAATTATCCATATGATAATGACAATATCACCATCAGCCTATAAGTAATATGGTTCAAAGTTCACTATCTGAAATAAACAAATGTGCATGTTGAACATAGGTTAGAATACTTTGACTATATAACTGGGTAGCCCAACAAAACATACATAAGAAGCTTGTAGATTTCTGTGATTTCCACATGGAAGTGCATGTACTTGGATACAAGTAGGCTACTGAGGTCTGATCCTGCTGCTCTCCAGACATCTTAAAAATAAAAGTGGTCAAATTGTTGTGCCGTCAAAATACAGTGTCTCAAGGCCATGTTAACATTGTTTTTACCTTGGCCATGTTAACATTTTTGCTACCTTTAGCAGCTAGCATCTAACTCATCACGTTAGCTCATGTTCATCTTTTGAACTGAAACCTAACCTTAATCATCCAGGCTGTGAAAACACGCAGATGTAACTTTATTACTGTGCCATGGATAAAATATGTACAAGTGATCTTTCTAGATGTCTAAAAAAAGCATCCCTTACCTTCACTCTTTCAGTGGGATTCTGTCAAACTAGCATCCTTTCGCCCAGCGCTTCCCCCAGCTGAGCACTTGCTGGCTGTCAGTGCAGTTTTCCTCGCGCGGGTAGCACGCCCACTACAATTCGAAAACAAATCATTTGATTGGACAACTGACTGTGGATTGTGTGTGTCTTGGTCTGAAGAGCGTGGCTTCTGTCCAATGAAAATGTTGAAAGACTGTGCATGGTAAGTCTAACGACCAATCGTAGTTATTTTACGTCTAAACTTCCACATGCGTCATTTCATTCATATCGCTTCGTACCGCTCCTTAAAGTAACGGTCCCACCCAACACGTTGATTTCTTTGTTTAAAAGCAAGAACAGTCTGCACGCAGATTATACGAATGTTTGTATCCAAATATACATAATAGTTTTGTATCCACTATGCATAATAGTTTTTATTTCATTTTAAGTCAGAAGACGTGTTTAGTAGGCTATCCTTATCCCATGATTACTAATAAGTGTCAAAATGAAGTTGACATGATTGAATGTTTTTAGTTGTGTGCATTTTGCTTTATAGAGACACAAATACAATTTAAACATGAAAAGAATTATAGGTCAAGTGATAAACAGAAGTTATGGTATTGTTCCCAGGTGAACAGCACAGCACAAGAGAATGTCTACAGCACCGAATGAAAAAAGGAATGTCTTGACGCAGTGTCCCAGTAAAGCATGACCAATCAACTAGTGGTAAGAGATTGCTTGTAATCGTTTTCTGCCAATCTCATGGAAGTGTCGAATGATTGACCAAAAAGTTAACCAATCATGCCATGCTCCTAAGTCACTGAAGGCGATTCCCCAGTCAATAGGGCGGGGTTGTTACTGCTAGCCAACTTTTAATGCTGCATTAGCTGACGGTCTAGTAGGCAGTTTCTTGCGCAGCGGCTGGTTCGTCTTTGTACTTCCTCGACATACTGTAGGGAAAATAGCAACAATGACTTCTACTAATATGTTTCAGGGACTGGAGAGTGGTTCGAAACCAAGTTCAAGGTATGCGTTTTCACTGTTAATGGACAATTAATCCAGAGGCTTGGACACATTACATATAAAGGACGTTTCCCTCACTTTTATTATCTTGAGAAATCGACGAGGAGGAGCTTCCGCTGATGTGAGATCTTGTTAGCTGGGCTAACTTGTGCGAGAGAATTTAGCTTAATTTTCGTTAACCCTAGCTAGCAAGCCACATTTCATAATGGCCTGTAGTGGTGATTCAATACATTATATGACGCTTGAGTTCAAGTAGTATGGCAGACAAAATAGATTATTACTCAACAGAACATTTATTTTATTATACTGTCAGGAACGGTTTGATCTCGCTACATGTTGAAACTTCTCCTGGTCATCCCAGTATAGCTAGCCAAATTCTCGCTAGCAAGCTAGCGAAATCACACAGTTAGGTAATGCAGAAGGTTTACCTGAAAGAAGTCAATTGTGCCAGATTAACTAGCGGGTCATTGAATCATTGTTGTTAACGTCTGCTAGCTTGTTAACAATGTTACATAATATGCACTGTGAGTAAGTAGTTAACGTAACTATTCGCTTGTAAACGTAAGTGAACATAAGATAGCTAACGTGAACTTAACGTTACAAGTACGTTAAATGAGCTAACAAGGAGATAGTTTGTTCTCTTCAACGTGTTTTACCTTAATCTCATTCATTCAATTCAAATGGCACCTGACACTTACGTAGCAAGATTTATACAGAAACTTGTGTTAAGTAAAGAAACTTGTGCTTTATCAAATATTGCCATGTTGGTTAAGGGTGGCGCTATTTTACAGTTACAAATACTTCATGTGGGTTAACGTGCAAAATGGTCTGCGTGTTAACCAGGCTATGCAAAATATTGAGTGTTGAATAACTTAATATTTGTAGTGAACCTTGGCCTCGCCATGTTGCATTACTGACATTAAATATGTTTTATTGTGCGTATATGTTGTAAAATTATGAGTTGAAGAATTGGAAACAAGGTTATATCTGTAGTTGATCTATTTTATTATTTATTGTGAAGGGTACTGCGGCCTCCAGGTGGTGGTTCTAGTAACCTCTTTGGTGGTTATGAAGATGAGACAGCCAGCAGGCGACCAAACAAAATGGCCTCCACCATTTTTGCACCTCCAGAGGAACCTCAGGGAGGCCCCAAGCGCTCCAATCCCCCAGGTATGAACATCTGTTTGGGTGACAGACACTCTTCAATCCTTTTTTTGTACCACAGGGAGAAAATCTCACCAAACTGTAATGTTTTATTTCAAGTGCTGTGGGGTTTTGCTCATTGCACCACTCCCAAGTTCACATCCGTAACACTCTTGTGCATAGACTTTCTTTTGCTTCTCACCACAAGCTTTACAGTACAGCACTATCAACTGCAACTACTTAGCGAAGCATTGTAAACGTTGCACGCTGATAAGGGGAGTATACAGTCGGAGCTACACACCACAATCTGCCTGGTACACCCGAAGTTGGTGACATATGGCCGTGACTGTTATTTTCGCTGGAGCTCAGCACATGATGGGCCTTTGTACCATACTTGCAAGGCACAGGCACCAGTCACATCATAGTAAGAACACACAGCTTTTACATGTAAGTAGTTGTTTTTGACAAAATGGTCGAACTGGATGTTGAAAAAGGGTTTCATTTTTTTTCAAGCTAGAATAGAGTGCAGATGTCATCTGGGAAACAATTGTTTGTGGCCTTGTTAGGCTGGACGGCAGTGGAGGCAGCAAGGATGGTAGCAGACCAGGAGTAGGAGGGCCCACAATTGGAGATTTATTATTCCCAAAATTCCAGAGGTGCAAAAAGTATTTACAGTGACTAAATAATAACAAAAATAAAGAAAAACAAGAAAATAAACCTAATTGCAGCGATGCACTAATATATATGTGCAGGTAAATTGGCAATACCAAAATTCACTGGCCCAACACACAGCACAGAGAATGTTCTCTCTCAAAGCCCAGAACATACTCAACACAAGTTCCATTCTGCCTCTATAAATAGGCTAAAACCCCACCCCTAGGCTATACCAACATATAATTCAATCAATTAACCATGTTACACATGAGAAATGACAAAAATATACAAAATATATTGCAACACATTTCCCGTGACAAATTCATACTATCATAAGCTTTAATGGATACAGAAAATGTACTACTTTAATATCATTCCCGTAGCACATTATTTCCCACCTGTGGCTCTCCTATGCAATGGTAGCCAACCGTACCCCACTACCTGAAATAGGGGAGCACTTGCACCACTTCCTGTTTGCCAGTGGGACGGCGTGAACCCCTTCTACAGGTTGGCTACCTTTCTATTGAAATTATTGTCCACCACATACATTCCACCAATACAATAAACACATAATTTTAGATGTAGCATGTTATGCGTGTCGTGATGTTAAATACACTGTTACGTTGCCGGTAGGCCTTTCCCGACAAACATTAACAAACCTCTTACCGAACAAACGACAAACAGCACAGCTACGCACATAACAAACAACATATCAACTCCGACAGCTTATTCCATATCATGTTGTAATTATGCCGGCATATGTGTGGAACAATGATGAATGGAAGTTGTGAATGTTGCGGGTTATGTTTGTCAGTTTATTGATGTGCATCCGTAACATTCGTGATCTCAAAGGTGTCCACCGGCACGGACTCGCGCCGTGACAGGCCTGATGAAGAGTAATCACTTAGCTGTGTAGCAACTTGTGTGTATGGACCAGTATAAATACTGCAGATCCTCTGCTTGCATGGCTCTATTGTACTGTTTCACTAAATCGAACATGCCCACATACACTTACACAATTTTGCTCAAAGGACATGTAACAAGTTCTAGCTGTGGATGTGCCTGTGTTGTACCATGTGTTGTACCATTCAAAGCTGTGTGTGACAAACCCTTCATTTTACCTGTCTAGATTAACAACCTTCCTTATGGATATTTGGGTTCAGGCGGTTTGAGGTATTAATGAAGATGATAATATAAGAACCTTTTAGAATGTGTCATGGAAAATAATCTAATTGGGTGTAAATGTTATCAGTATGGGATTAGAACAGCCAGGCTTTATCTAAGGCCAATGGTTTTGAACCCAGTGATTTTAGCCCCAAATCAATTGGATCTGTCATACTCGGGCAGAAGTCCTGTCCGTTTTGTTGTGTTGTTTGAGCAGGCTTGTGATGCAATGAATGATTTTTGTCTCTTGCAGCACAGCAATCACATCCGATTGAAAAGTACAGTATAAGTTACCATATCATATGCAACAGAAAAACGCACAGTGTCTGCCCAGCTTCAAGACATTCAACAATGGAATGTGGACTAGAATAGACCACCTTCATTCAAGATAGGAATTATTCATTTGAGATTTAAGCTTCAATCTGTTTGCACATTTTGTGGTTGCTGCTACAAAATATACAACGATGTTGGCAGTTGGCTGACCAGAGCCGTACTTCAAAACATGGCAAGATCATGACTGTTTGAGAAGCTACAGCCCATTTCATATAATCCTATTACATTTGTTATTCCTTTTTATGTCTCGTCAAACACGCAGCACAATTACATAAGCAAGTTATTTCTAAATGTGGACAAATCATGTCGGCTTGTGTGTCTGGCATTCCATTGCATTTTTAAATAAACATAGTAAAAACAGCATTCCAGCAGCTTGTTTGAAACCACTGGAAGCAACACCTCCCATGTGCATCTCTGTCGCATGTCAAAGTTGTACTGCTTCTATGCATTTACTTCTCTGGAGACCTCTTCTCTGTGAAGTAAAGCTACTTTTTGTAGTATGTTGGAAATTATGAGGGCTAAATAGGACTTTTTCTAAGGAGTCAGGCTTTAGTTGCTCTATCGCATGATTGGTCTGCAAGTAGAACACAAAGTTCTACTGCTTCCTCATTGGCTCTCTGTCTGTGAAGTGTGGCAGGGAGAAGGATTTTCATACTGATGTTTGATTGTACCCCTCTGGGGAAGAACCATGAATGCCTGTGGTGTGTGTGTGTGTGCGCGCGCTTGTGTGAGGATCCACTCATAAGAGATGAATATGCTTCTGAGAGATCCTGTCGGTCTAATACAGCGGTCCCCTATATCAGTAACCATAAATAGCTTAGTGCTGTGAACAACAACAGTCTACCTTAGTTGAATATTCCATTACATTTAATCATAGGCTACTGCAATTTAATACCATTGTTAGCTGTGTTTATATTGCCATCATGCCATGTAAAATGTAGCTCAAATGAAATAATACTAATAAAAAGACTTTAGCATTCCCAAAAGTATTAGCAGGGAGTCCCAAAAGTATATTTTATTTAAAATGTGTGAACTCTGAACTCTGTGTCTTTGCATACCCAGCTCAAGTTGTGAACAAGCAATATCCTACAAATAATTTAAAGTTCTCAAACTATGAGAGTTTTATGAATTGCTGGCAAAAACATCTGGAATGACCACCACCATTCTAACTTTCACTAACCTGATGAGAACATTGTGAATTTGGATTAACATTTGAACGAGTGAAAGTCCCAGAAATATGACTTGAATAGAAGTTAGTTATTAACAATTAATTGATAAACTTTTAGAATACTTTGAGCACTGATGCAGTCAGCATAGGCCTCTTACATTGTTTGCAGGTATAGGCCTACATTTCATTCCGTTTTCGATGGTAAACGCGAAACAGCGCCAAAACAACCACCAGTGGACAAAAAGAGTATTACACGTATACTGTTGAGACTCGCCATAGAGAATGAATGGGGGAAATTACGGAGGTTATAGTTTGACATGTCGTACTCCCGTGCGGGCCAGATGCTATATACCACAGACATGTTTTGGGGGGCCACCCAAAATGAGGTGGCGGGCCGTAGTTTGGGGACCACTGGTCTAATATGACAAACCAATGTCAGAGAGGGCTCTTGTGTTCCGAAGCCAAGTAGCCACCTACAGTGGAAGTTTGCTTTGGGTCATAGGGCATCCTTTAACAGAGATAATAAAGTCTGAAGAATTGTGATAACATCTCTCTTGCTTTCTTTCTTTCTCTCTCTCGCTCACCTGCTTGCTCGCTCAGGTGGGAAGAGCAGTGGGATCTTTGGAGAGCCCCAAGCGCGTCCAGCTCAGCACAAACCTGTCCCCCCTGGTGGCTCTACCAGTAACATTTTTGGAGAAGCAGATCCTTGCTCATCACCTGCTAAAGTCCCACACCCCAACAAGCCAAAGGTAAGATACAACTATGTACATTTGCATGATATGAAGTAGACCTATGTGGCTTCAGATAAGGTTTTTGTTTTGTTGTTGTTGCAGTATAAGTATTCTTCAAGTCTGATGCCACACTATGCACTTTTAGCCTTACACTTTTCCACTCACTGACTGTTTTTGGAAATTGCAGACAAAAGCCCCACATCAGAGGCAAATTGGTGTTTGCTCAGTGCTGGCAAATATGCGCTCAGTTGCTGTTTTGTGAACTCTTCAAAGATGCAATACAAAAAATATCAAACTGGACACATCTTGGACCTTTATTTATAAAGTGTTTAATATTTACTCTAGAAGTACTCCTAGTCGCTATAACATTTTCTAGAGGAAGTAAGAACTCCCAAAGTTGAGAGATGCTATGTCTGATATCAAGTCCCATGCACAAGCTTGCCTTTAATGACCTCAGTGATTGGTTGATTTGTGATGGGTCTTTGAGGGTGAGCAGGCATGCATTTCATAGCCTACCAAAAAAATGAGTTTCTTCCAAATGTGCAAGTTTGAATTTAAAATGCTTTGTGAATATAGGGTCATGACTTATTGGGGAGCCCAATCCAGTAGTTGTGACTGGAAATGAGTGCAGCGACAAGCTACAGCCAATGGGAACACAAGACAAAGAGTGAGGGGTAAATCCCAGGGGAGGAGCACACGGGTGTAAGGAATGTTCCAAATGGTTCATAAATGCCCTGGAGTACCCACAAGCGTTTTAGTGTTTGTAACCCAAACCACAATATGAGCAGGCAGCTACCATACGATTTCAGTCCATACATGTTTTCTCACTCTGTGCAGAACAGGCAATCCTGCTGCCCACATATCCAATCCAATCTGACAGATTTATTTGGGATGTCCTGAAAGATTTTATCATCTGTGACCTCCTGTTGCTGATGTTTCATGTAGAACAGAAACTGCAACTAATTCAAGATTTACAATTACAAGAAAAGTTGTGCAGTGTGAACAGTACAGTAATCTGACAACTTTGAAGGTTATTTAGTGTGTACTTGTTATGAAATGTTTCAGCCTTATGACCGTTTTGCCCATTTCCCTGATTGTACTTAATTGCCTTACAGGACAACATTGGTGTGGGAGCGGTCTCGGAACCAGAATCCCCAGGTACTGAAACGATGGCTCAGTGTTCAGTAAATTAATGAAGATCCTCTCACTGGCATCCATTCAGAGTGTACACTGGGATTTATCCTAATTGTAATCTGCCTCTTATAACCTAAAGCACAGAAATGAATTCCTCTTCCCCCAGTTCCAGCTCCAACTCCAGCTCCTGCTCCTGCTCCAGCTCCTCAGAAAGTGGCTCCTGTTCAAGAGGTGAAGGAGGAAGTTGCTGCTGCTGCTGCTCCTGCTCCTGCTCCTCAGGCCCCAGCTAGTAAAGAGGAGGCCGCCCCTGCAGCCAGTGAGCCGCAGGACAAGGACCACGAGCCACGCCTAGGTCCTCGCCCACGCTCCCACAACAGGGTTCTCAATCCTCCGGGTGGGAAGTCCAGTGTGGTCTTCTATTGATCCACTCTGCCCACTGACTGTTCTTTGCTCACTTTTTTTTTGCGTCCCCCTCCCCATCTCACCTTTCTCTCCTTTTTCTTTCATTTCATTGCCCTTGCATCATCTCCTTATTCTCTCTCCCACCCCCCTGCACTTTGCTTCATTCCTGAACTTCACCTGTGCTCAACGGTTGGAAATGTTAATGATTTTATTGGTGTTGAAACTCCCCAATCATTTATAATACGGCTTTATTCCTCTATGAATGGTTTCATGTTCTCTGTGTGTCTTCCCTTTTTTTGATACTCTGGATTGATTTGATGACTTATTACATTGAATCTGTTCAAATGCAACTGGAACCACTTTTTGGCAGGGAGAGTATTTGAGTGTAAACAAATCAGATAGTGTTTGGGAACTCTGTTAATTACATCTGTTCACCAAACTACATAAAATCCACGCTGCAATCACAACCATAATGTGACGATTCTCTTCTCATTGTCTCCTCCTGTGTGAGTCTCCTCCAGGTCCCCCACCACCATCACCCAACCTCTCCTTTGCCCTTTGACAATCAGTCGTGACATTGTTTGTCGGGAGACTTAAGGCCTTACAGAGACAGACATGCACACATAGATGCACACTCACAAACACTGACCTCATGCCAAAGTATGCACACACCAAAATGGAGGCAATTATCTTTTTCTGTTCTTTTTTTCTAAATCCATGCCAATGCAAAGAGAGTAGTGTGATCTACTTGCTTGTTCGCATGCGTATGATGCGTGTGTGTGTGTGTGTGTGTGTGTGTGTATATTTTGGTGCCTCATATTAGCATCCAGATAGTGGCTTCTGCTCCAGACTGGCTCATTTATGTTTTAAATTAAAACGGCAGCAGGCCCGGGGGCTCCCTCATGTGACCCACACCCCCTCCCCCTCCTGCCAGCCACGCCTAGAGTGCCAGTATGGTTGCCAAGTGATGATCAGAGGATGTGGAAGCAAAGCCTGAGTATCACAATAAACTTCTGTTTTAATGAATGACTTGTTTGTTTTTTAATTTTGACATTTTTGGTTTTAGATTATATGGGGTGGACGAGAGGTTTATTTGAACAGGGTATATTGGCTCAGTGCTAGAAAACACTGGTAAGAATGTTGATAATAGTGAAGAAAACAAAAAGGCCTGGTATATGTTGGTGTATGACTAGGCTATTAACATTAAGGCTATGTTTAAATTGGCTGTTTTACTTGTACAACCAAATTAATAATTACGACCGAAATTTAAAATAGAAGTATTACAAATGTACAAGTAAAGATATAGCAATATCCTAAAGATAGAGCAGCACGTGAGTGGAGTTTAAATGGGAGATGCATGAGAAGAACCTGTAGCCTAACAACAAGCCTGATTATTAAGGACAGGTCCGCTCACGTGCCACCCAGCTCACGTCATGCGCGCCACACAACTGGGTGACACCAGATCAAGGGAGAGCGCGCGTCTCCAAGATTGTCTACAGCCAGCAGGGAGTGTTTAGATCTAATGCTTGGTCACTTGGCCACCTCGTGTGATACCATTAACCCGATTTCCTCCAATCAGAGAAAGTAATGAAGATGCCAAGTAGACGGTTGCCTCTCCTTCAGGTCATTTGTCTGCCATGTAGCCAAGTAAAAGCTTTCTTTTCTCTCGTTGCCATATGATGTCTATAGTGGGCATATTCTGCATTTGTTTAAAAAAAGGGAAAAGGGCAGTCTACAATATTCGCTGTCCGAATGTTCTGGAAGGTACTGGTAGCCTATAGCGTATATCAAGGCCAAATAAAATACCCTAGGCCTACTGTTCTTCACACTACCTCCTGAAAGCACGTATCCATCAGGAAGATACTAAACCACATGCACTACTAGGCATAGCGACGATGAGACACTCGAGTCTGCTCAATGCAGACGTCGTGACGTCAGCTCGAATCCGTCAGCTGGCCCCTCCACCTAGCCTGTGCGAGAATCCTGACCGAACGAGCTGCGGAAACGGCACCGCGAGTAGCCCACCGCTGCCGGAATCATCGGACTGGAACCAAAATTATCTCTCAGATAAGGGCGTTTTAAGGCTCTAAGATTCTTAATTGGAATTGGAAGCAGCAGGACCAACAACATCTATTTATTTGAGTCTATTTATTTATTATTTATTTGGTCGTCCATTGATTTTTTTTCGGGCTGTAATGGCTGGGCTCTCGGGCTGCGGCTGCTAAGCGGCAGGTGCATTGTCGAGGACATGTCTGTGTGTGATGGATTTCGCCTCGCCACTGAGATGATGGATCTGCCGGAGCCGACCGGAATTCACCTCATCCACAAACGAGCCTTCGATGGGTGAGAAATCTTAAATCGGGGCGCGTCTGAGACCTGTGGCCGAGGCTGTGTCGCAGGAGAGCGGGTAGGGGAGGGTGGTAGAGACACTGGAACGAAAATAAATAAAAAATCAAGCAAGCAGTGGGAGAATACAAACTATTAGAGCTGTTTAATACGTATGGGACCAGGACATGGAACACAACAGGGCCGCATTTTAATGATGACATTACGTTAAAGGCGTTTGGCACGGATTATTCGCCCTGCAGAGGGGTCGATTGGATGAAGTATACATCTTGGTTCATCTCCCGTCTGTTCTTTTGCCTTGGTTTAACCGGGTGATTTCCTACTAGCAGTTAAGCACCACTCCGTTGAACCGCCACGATGATGGAACTACAGTTGGATGAGGTGGTGTACCAGGATGACTACGGCTCCGTATCCGTGATGTCGGAGCGCGTGTCAGGCCTGGCCAACAGCATCTACCGGGAGTTTGAACGCCTTATTCACAGTTATGACGAGGAGGTGGTAAAGGAGCTTATGCCTCTGGTAGTGAACGTTCTGGAGAACCTGGATGCGGTATTGACAGAGAACCAGGAGCACGAGGTCGAGGTAGAGCTCCTGAAGGAGGATAACGAGCAGCTCATCACGCAATACGAGCGCGAGAAAGCGCTCCGCAAACAGGCAGAAGAGGTGAGCAACATCACATCACGGACTGGTTTTGTTTAGCTTGCATTATCGGAACATAATCCGCCTGTTGCTGATAATAGTGTTGTATTAAAATTCTAATAATCTTAAATAGACATATGAAACGGATACAGTAGAGATTATTTGCACTTTACAGGGCGTTTATGAGGTAGCCTATTATTAAAAAAAATATTGCCCAGACTTCAGCTATAATTGCCTTTGTCCTTCTGGATATCCATGCACACACACAACACACACACGCACACTCACACACCGGCAGACACATATCCACTGAGGACAGTCCTCCTCTGCACTGTTGGAGATTAGGTTTCTGACAGTGCAGGGCATCTCTCAGGATTCAGTGCCTGTCGCTCACTTGCTCAGTGCAAAATCACACCAACTCAAGGTTACAATTAGAAGTCCCTTTCAGACCACATTCACAGACATAAGCATCCTTAGTCATAAACAAGCACACTACTATAGACTTCAGGCCTACACTTAAAGATGCACTGTTAACTAAACACAGAAACACAAACAAACTCACAGCAATCAGAGAGCAGCCACACATCTGTCCGACTTCAATTCTGACCGTCTGGTGTGAACAGATGCATTTTAAACCCTCAAAAGCCTTTTCCAAACACCAGGGATAGGCTACTCCAACTGATTCACAGGGGGCAAAAGACCCCGCAGTCTAATCCAAATATGCAAGATCATTATGAGCATTTCCTATATTATCCAGTTGTGACTTGTTTTGCTAGTTGTCCCAATGTGAGTTGGTTAGAGGGTGTCTGATGTCTGATTTTATAAAATCAGAAACAAATTGTATGAAATAGGAACTAGATACATTAGTTAATAAGCCAGTAAAGGTGTTGTTTCTCTGTGTTGGTTTCTATCAGTGAATCCTGTCAGTACTGGCAACGTTTGCTGTCAACGTTTGCGTTGTCAATCATTTTTGCACAATTGCATTATAATCTGGCTACATTTTGAAGATACCCCTACACAGCGAGCACAGTGCATAACTTGTTGTTGGTATATAACATTGATATTGTCCAATGCATGTGTAATATTATACTTTTTTCATTATTTCTAAGTTTAACATTATTTCTAAGTTTAAATATGAATAGAATATGTCTCAGTATCTTTAACAGGTCTTCCTTCCTCTGTTGATATTGAAATAGGCCTGTGGATTCATCATACATAATCCTTGAAAAGTATGCAACGGTGTTTTGAAATAGACTTGCATATTGTATATTTACTTTGGGTTGTGAAATGTGATACTTTTATTGTAGGCAAAATTCTGGTGACCCAAAGATTGTGTAAAAATGTAAAAATAGCTCAAAGGTCTACCGCTATTGTATAGCCTGATGTGCTTTGGCATCACAAGGATTGTTCGGAGTTCATGAAATCTTTGCGGGGGAATCTTACATGTGTCAGAGTGTGTTTGGGGTATGGAAGGATGAAGTGAGGCGAGGACAGATTCAGATCTGACAGGGTTTGTTTTGAGTGTGGAACCCTGTTGTGAGATGGGGGATGGGTCAGAGAGAGAGGGTGATTATGGGAAATCAATAACAGACAGGGAGAGGGCAGAGCTGTAACCTGATTCTCTTAGGAGACGCTGCAGGGAGAGACAGAAACAGAAAGAAAGAGAGATGGAAGGAGGAGAGCGCTCGGAAGGCAGAGGGAGGGAGGGAGGGAGGAAGAGATGGAGAAACAACATCTCCACCCAGAAAGCCAGCAGCACATTGTGATTTCCGGTCCAGAGGGATTAGTGAAGTAATGAACGTGATACAGCAAACAATCTCTCTCTCTCTTTCTCTCACTCTCACTCTCTCTCTCACTATCACTACTTCTCTCTCTCTCTCCCTGTCGTTTTCTCTAAAAGAGAGAGATGTAAATTGTGTCATGCACGTTTAAATGAGTATTAAGTTATTTACCGGTACTCACCTCAAATGTTCAAAACACAGACAGCTCTGTTACTCAGATGTGTGTTAACATATGCCATATTTGTGTTATTCAGTATTTATTCTATTTATGGGGTTGTTGGCATGGATCAGTGTTTGTTTGTTTGTTTGTGCATACGGCAGTTGCTGCCATTTGTCCCTCTTGCTGCTGTGCGTGCAGATTATAGAATTCCAGCAGTTTCTCAGTAACTGCAAAACTACAGAAAAGGCCCTTTGTGCTGCTGCTAAACTCGAAGCTCTAAGTCACTGTGTGTTTGTGCCTGTGTGTGTTTGCTCCTGAACACTGTTTGTTTCTTTCTCTCTCTCTTTCTCCCTCCCTGTCTCTCTCTCTATCCTCTCTGTCTCTCTGACTCTTCTCTGTTTCTCTCTCTCTCTCTGGTTTTCTGTGTACGTTTGTGTTTGTCTCCGAGCAATGTTTGCGCTCCTGCTTTACGCACCAAAAGTCGATAAAAGCGTGACTATATGTTTAGCATGTCTGTCAATTTCAAATTCATGCTTTTTAGGTGGTCACAAAACATGACAGAACATTTGATTTTCCATGTAGGATTGTTTGCTCACCTGGATTGCAAAGTAATGCATTACACTGGTAATTTCAAGCCATTCAGACCAGTTAAGCAAAATCTGTAATAGCAGCAATAGGTACAGTTTCTCTTGAAGCAAGGTATAGAGGATACTATACTTCATATTACATAGTAATAAAATGCTTATCAGTAAAATATGTTGTTGAATGATTGAGAATTTGTAAGGAAACATGATTGAGAATTTGATGGTAAGGAAATAACATAATGATTTTGTTCCGCATGTGTGTGGGTGCGTTGTAGAAATTTATAGAGTTTGAGGATGCTTTGGAGGCAGATAAGAAGGACCTACAGAGACAGGTGGAGTTCCTTGAACTGCAGGGAAAGCAACTTGAAGTCAAGAGCAAGAACTATGCCGACCAGAGTGAGTAGACAGATACTTTAACTCAAACACAAGATAGACAGACAGACAGACAGACAGACCGACACACACACACGCACACACACACACACACACACACACAGACACAGACACACACACACACACACACACATACACAGAGAGAAAGAGAGAGAGAGAGAGAGACACACACACAGGCACACACACATACAAATGATTATACAAGCAATCATGCTTCAAGCTACTTCCCTTCACATATTTGTCCCATTGTTTACAGACATCTTTGACACACTGCACATGCCCATGTATGCACAAACATAAAACAAGACAAATTCATCAAAAGAGCAGAGCACTTTGATGCAATGTACGCCATATTTATGTCCGTCCATAATGTTTCCATTTCCTTTTCCTTCCCTCTTGTGTAGTATCTCGACTGGAAGAGAGGGAAGGTGAAATGAAGAAAGAGTATAATGCCCTACACCAGCGTCACACAGAGGTGAGCTTCAGTTTGCTGGGCCCGATTTTTTTTTTAGCAAGGTCTCAGCAGTCTTGTTCCTAGTGCTAGTGTTCTGACCTGAACCTTGACCAGTGTTTGTGGATATGTGTGTTTGTCAGATGATCCAGACGTATGTGGAACACATCGAGCGTTCCAAAATGCAGCAGGCTGGAAGCAACCAATCAGAGAGCACAGGCAGCCGAACGTGAGTACCTTTTGGGCGCACACACACACACACACACACACACTCACACACACACGTAAAATGGAAAGAGATAGAGAGCATGAGTGAGAGGAAGAGAGAGAGAGAACAAAAGAAAGAGAGAAGGAAAGAAAGAGAGGAAAATACATTTTCATGAATTTGGTCGTCCTAGAGATGGTGTTGCTAAGTGCTACATGATGCGGCCTGGCAGCGACTGAAAACCCTGTCTGCTCCCTTCAGGCCCATCATCCTCTGCTTTTGTTTCTTATGTAATGAATCATAGTGGCACTGCATTCTCTTCTGGCTCATTTGCTTTTCAAGAAGCTGTTAAATAACAACACAGTTGCAAATCATGGTTGTAGAAATCCTGTCCACTGATGCACAATCAATTTCCCCAATATTGGATACATATCTGCATGTGTTTTCAGAACTACGAATGGCTACCCTGAAGAAGTAGGGAAAGGCTATGGCTACTTTTTGTCCTTATGCTGGTTGACTTATTTCAAGCACTGTTATGCTCCTGAGATTTTTGAGTGTATTATTGTGTGTATACCATACAGAGGTGCAGATCAAAACTGAAATGTGAAAACTGTTTGAAAATTATTTAGATGATGGCAGGTGTTTTAGTATTTCTTTTGCAGTGCTTCAACCCCTCAGTGCTGACTTGGTTGGGTTAATGTACATGCAGTGCTATTTGGACCAGTGTCAAGATTTATATATTGAGTGGGGAGTTTGTTGTGATACTACAGCTTATAGCATCATGCTGTAAAGGAGAAGTCCAGCCATTTTTCACATAGATCTGTTTCTTGAGGTTACCGAGTACTGTCAGTACGAAAGAAAAAAAAATGAATCGTTTTTACCAGCTCGCATTGCTAGTTCCAACAGCTAAAGCAGCCAGGCAGCTACAGTGCTACACTCTGGGGGCATAAACATGGGGGCTCACTCGGTGACCTTGAGAAACGGAGATCTATGTGAAAAATCGCTGGATTTCTTCTTTAATTGTTGGACATTGGGTGAAGGCAATTCCATTGAATGCTATGATAGCAAATGTAGTATTTTGCAAGGGTCTTTATGAAAGAATCTCTGATACGCAGTACCGTACCACTTGCTGTATCTTTAAAATCCTTTAAATTGTATGAATTTATAGGTGAATATCTGTGCAGTATTTAAGATTTTTCGGTTTTTCATTTGTTTGTACAAAGTATGTGAAATGCTGGTTCGTTTGTTGCATTTAGTTGTTATCATGCTATATCATTTAATAATATGTTTTGGCTGTGGTGTTTTGCAGTATGTAGTATGTGTTTACTAATATGTGTTTTATGTAGGCTACATAGTGTATGTTTGTTATGTTGTATGTATGTGGTATGTGTTGTATATACGTATGTGGTATGTGTGTAGTACGCTTCTAACTTCCATCTCTCTGGTCCATCTCTCTGTGCTTATATGGCTTTGTATGTTTCTACAGTCACCGCCACAACAACTGGAGGAAAAGGTAAACCTCCCACAACCCTCTGCATCCCTATTTGACCCAATGAAAGCAACCCTGACCCTGTGGCCTTCTCAATCCTTCCCTCTCCAATACTAATTAGGCTTGTCTATACCCGCAGAATAACAGAGTCCTGCCTATTTTTCCTCCGGTGGTGCACATGTTTGTTTCAGTGTGCGTGTGTTTTACTTCTGTTACATGTAATCTTTCTCTCTCTTCATCCTTGTGTGACCCTGTTAACCGTGTCTTGTGACTGACTGAGTGATCGTGAAACTTGGTGCGCTTCTTCTGACTTTTTGGCTCTTTTTCTCTCTTTTTCTCCTCAATTCCCCTGTCACTTCATGTATTTCTCTACCATTCTCCCCCTTCCTCTTCTCCCTCATTCTGTTTCTCCCTCCTTTTCTCTTCTCTTGGCTTTCTTTCTCTCCTCCCCTCACCCTTCTCTCTCCCTCTCTTCCTCTCCCTGTGCAGTAAAGCGGAGCGTCCTCCATCGCTGAGCCTGTACCCCTGTGGGGATGGGATGGTACGTGGGGGTGCCGGGGGGGTGAGGATGCTGCCTGACTGGCAGGGTGGTGACCTCGGTCGGCACAGCTTCACGTCCGGCTACCAGGTGTGCTAGATAGACACGCCTCCGACCCTCATCGCCCCAGGAGGGAGGAGCCCAAGCCACAATCACCATGACTACCACCACCAATCTGTGCACATCACGTCCCACCACTCACGACCCTGTTGGTGTCAGAAAGGGGATTTGAAATCCTATGACTTAGTAATCATATGAAACGTGTTAAAAACAACACAGACAGTAGCAGCAGGTTGACATGTTGACACCAGCAGGTCAGTGGGGAAAGGACTTCATCCCATCATTGGGCATTCACTATTTTTTGTTCTCAAGTGATGTCTGCTGTTTGTGTCTATTCAGACGCTGGTGGCAGAGTTCTCCCATTAACACAGGGACATGTGTCAGCCATCCAGTGTGATTTCAGAGTAGAAGCCATGCAGGCCCACAGCGCCATGCTTGTGTGGAAAGTCACTAAAAATACTCTCACTGTCTGTGTCACATGATTACATCCCACTGTCTGATAAGTCACTGTCCTCAACAATGCAAACCCTAAGCAGTTTGCTGTTTGATACTTTCAGGTGAGCCACGTAAAATTACATCACAGCAGTATCTGAGGCCTGAGGTATTGTGTGGTCTCATACCAGACCCATAGAATAAAACCCACAGATGTCTGCTTTGTCAGAGGCTAAATATTGTCTAATTGTAATAGCCTTTGTCTGCTAGCGTTTTACATAGACTCAGACATGAGCCTACTGGTGTTCTAATGTAATATTGCCCACTCAGTTCAGTTCTCGCTCTCCCGCATATTTTTGCATTTGTGGATCTATTCAAGCAACAAGAGATTTATACTGAGATCAACACTTGTACAACTCGTGTAGACGGCCCCTCAGTCTGAAACTTGTTGATGTATACTAAGAACCTTGTTTGACTTGAGAAAACCTGTAATAGGACCAGACCCACTTACTGATGGCACTGGATGAAATGAAAGCAGTGGAGGGGACTTCCCAGGAGTGCCTCATGCCACTCGTCTGTAAAACGTCTGCATGCGTCTGTGATCTAACAGAATGGTGTGCCATCTCATGCCCCAACATGGCCTTTGTCATCAGGTCACATGACTCTGAGTGGTCTCAGTCCTGTGTGCTAACAGAGCTTGCGACATGTGGTCTTTGTCACGTGTTTTTTTGTGTCCTGAAGTTAGAAGTTAATTGTAGTGTTTGCATGCTGTGTCATAGAATTGATATGCCAAGGCTACCTCTTCAATTGTAAAATTTAAATTGTAATTTGATTGTTACTGATTTCTATGTGCTGAGGATATGTCTGAATACCTTTATGTATGGCTTAGAGATGTGTGTGTGTGTGTGTGTGTGTGTGTGTGTGTGTGTGTGTGTGTGTGTGTGTGTGTGTGTGTGTTATCAGGACGGATCAGAGTCAGATTCCGTAGCTGCGACCCCTAGCAGCGGCGGTAGCAAGTCCAACACGCCCACCTCCTCGGTGCCCTCGGCCTCAGTGACCCCCCTAAACGAGGTGCTGGTGTCAGCCGGAGAGTTGGATGGCCACCGGGGAAGGGGCAGGAAGAGCGCCAAACGACTCAGCAGGAACATGGAAGTTCAGGTCTCCCAGGAAACCAGGAACGTCAGCATTGGTGAGTCAGAGGAAAAAGATGAGTGAGAGAAATAGAGAGAGAGACAGAGAGAAAGAGAGAGAGAGTGACAAAGCAAAAAACATGGGGTGACTAGAGCTGACGTCTGATATGGGTTGTTCTCATGCTAGAAATGTCAAGTGCATCATCCCCATGATTCTCGCCTGAGATAACTAGCCCTTAGGACATACCCAAAGAGTCCAACCGGGGTCATATATTTTAATATTAATATTATTATTTAAAAAATACACACTTTCCATACTCAAGTAAAAGTACAGATACATAGGTTATACTTTACTTGACATTATCGACATATGAGTGACATGACACTGTCATGAACGTGTCATAAACAAGTCATAAACGTTTATGACATAACGCTTCTGTTATTAAGTGACATTCGGGGTTTTGTCATAACAAATTAGGGTTAGGATTAAGGTTAGAGGTTAGGATTAGGGTTAGGGTTAGGGTTAGGATTCATGTGTCATGACAGTGTCTTATATTCATGAAAGTGTCATGTCACTCTTATGTCAATACTGTCATTTAAAGTGTTACCGATACATCTTTACTCAAGTGACACTCAAGCCTACAAAGATATTCCAATTTAACAAATGTATCTCATTATTATTTCACTATTTCACTGTCCCTATGGTGTTTCATAAAAACGTTGTTGCCATCTCAGCCAAGAATGAACTTGCAGACAAACAAACATTATTATCAAGGTACTGTCACTGGTGGAAAAGGTCTAATAGGAAACATTTTTTTTTAGGATAAGCAAATGACAAAACAAATAAAACATCTTGTCTGTACATATTCTGATAAAGCACCCCCCCCCCCCCCCCCCCCTATCGTAACCTTTGTTTTTAGGGCTGCCCCTTCATATCTTGCAAAAGCAACCCCGTCGTTTTTGTTCCACTGTTATTGTCCCATCCATTTAGGTTGAATTCAGCCTTGATGTTGGGAAGGCATGCAATGAAGTGAAATAAAAAGATAATGAAATCTCTCTTCATATTCATTAAAAAAAAACACTCCAGCAGTTTATTAAACCTATTCAACTCTCTCTGTTTCTCAAAAGTGTATACTGCCATAAATGTATCTTTACACCTACTTCCTCATTTTGGGAGATTGAGATCCATCTTGACCCGCCCCCTCTCCATGCACTCTTCACCTGCTGCTGCATTATGCTTATGTCACAAGGTCACCGTTTTGAACATTTTCTGTGCAAAAACGAGGCTAAGGTGAGAAACTGAGTTACCCCACTGTAGCTCTACTTTCTGTAGCTCTACAGTGTCACATACAATTTGAGCTGCTCTGATAGTAATCCCGGTGGCTTGGACGAAAAGCCTTGAGTCTTTACCAATAATGTTCGCGATGATAGATGTCAAAAAGTGGGCTGAAGAAGGAAATCAGATCCAGAGATAAGTACTGATTAAATAATAAAGAATATAGTAATTGGATAGAGGGTAAGTGAACGATTGGTGCGCTATCTGAGTAAACGTCAAAATATGGTACCTCACTTTAATTTGGCAATCTATAGCCGACGGATGTCTGTGTCTTGTGGGAAACTATGTAAAAAGAGTTCTTTGGTTTCTGTTGTTGGAAAGAACTACAGTCTGGTACACAGCAGTAAGCCACTACTCCCTTCTCTCACAGCAACTTTTCAAACTTTCTGCCACCTCAGCCTCGTTGTCGCGCAGAAATATTCAAAATGGTGACCACGTGACATAAGCGTACTGACTGGCTCAAGTTCTTCCTAAAGTACTCAGGATTGGTTCACCACCTGAGAGTATGGCCATGTCCACACATAGACAGGTTTTTTTCCGCATTTTGGCCTTTCGTCCACACGAGAACTCTGTGGTCAGTGACTGAAAACGGATATTTTTGAAAACTCCGGCCAAAGTGGAGATTTTTGAAAACTCTGTTTCAGTGTTTGCATGTGGACAGAGGAAAACAAAAAAGGAGTTTTTGGATTGTGATGTTGTCAATTCTCCGATTGGCCAATATTGCCATCTATTTAATTGACGTGTTCTTGACAACCTTCAATTGCTGTTTTTGGGTTTTGGGAAAATTCTCAGTTTTTAAAGATACCCGACCACGTGTGTACATGGCCTGTGGTTGCTCAACCACAGATTCAAATCTGTAATCCTCGGCCATAATATTGACTGCTTATTTCATTCATATGTCTTGTAAAATATAACAAACATCTTACAGACATGTTAAGAAGGTCAAGTATTTATACTTTGTCACTTAATAACCTCTGAAAAGTAGTTAGCCAGCAGAAAATGTCATTCTGAACAACTATTAGTTAACAACTATTTTTAAGTTTCTCATCAGCTGTCACTAATGTCTATGCCCTGAAGAAATGTGGGTCTGCATTTGAACAGTGGATCTTTGGATGAAATACCGTTGGACAGGGGCAGATATGTTTGGCTGACCAGTCTCCAGACAGCTAAACCCAACCAAAACTGATGGTTGTAGCTTAAACAGGATGATAGCACCATCAACACTAAAAGATAGGTAAATACTCAGTTGTAGGTTTCAGTTTGATGGTAAATGTGTGTAGCCAACCATGGGCAGGATTATAAGGATGAATGTATGAATACACACATATACATATGGGGTACAGCTGCAGTAGAAGTGAGTGTGTGTGACTATGGGTAGCAGTGATGAATCAGTGTGACTGTGTGTGTGTGTGTGTGTGTGTGTGTGTGTGTGTGTGTGTGTGTGTGTGTGTGTGTGTGTGTGTGTGTGTGTGTGTGTGTGTGTGTGTGTGTGTAGGTATGGGCAGCAGTGATGAGTGGTCTGAGTTCCAGGAGATCATTGACTCTACTCCAGAGCTGGACATGTGTGTGGATCCACGAGTCTATGGAGGAGGAAACAGGTGCTGACAACATACACAAACACACACACACACACACACACACAGACATGTGCACAAACACAAACACACACACACACACACACACAGACATGCGCGCGCACACACACGCACACACACACACACACACACACACACACACACACACAGTCACACACATGTATACTGTATATATTGATGATTGAACTGCACAAACACAGTATTTCTTCATTCACAGTAAGCATTATGCAAATATTTTCTCCAGTCCATCTCAGGGCATAGTGAACGAGGCCTTTGGCATCAACACTGACTCCCTCTATCACGAGATCAAAGATGCCAAGTCCGACATCATTGGCGACGTGGATGCAGGCGCCGAGCTGCTTGGTAAGTGACAGGCATGGAGGAAGATGACACAAGACAGGAGGTGGACTATCCAGGCAATGCAGTACATTTACACAAATTTGCACTAATTTAGAGCAACAGACATTTAGAGCAACGTTTTTATGAATAGCAGAGATTCTGACCCAGTTGTGAAGTCAAAAAATCTTAAAAAGGGAAATATGAGAGCCTGAATTTTGTCACCTCTGAGTCCATTTTGGTTTTTGTTTCCTAATAATACTAGTAGGACTTGCTGTAGGAGAACACTGATCTGGAATCAGTAGCTGTAAATGCCATGATGCTTTACGAGCTGCTAGCTTACTTTTACCAGCAATTCCCTGATCGGTTAAACATTGGTCAGATGATTTGGCATGTGATGAGCAGACAATACAATCAGCAGCACCCGATCATTATGGCTTTGACCTTTCGACCCTTGACATGCATGACCCCTGCATGATGCACACGCTGCAAATTTTGCACACATTCCCTGCTACAAAGACACCTGGGAATTAAGACTGGCTGCCAAGTCCCTTTCCTTCCTCACTTTAGTCACAATCTTAATCAGTTTTTGATTAATTAGGGAATTTTTTTTTATTTTCAAATTTAATTTAGAGTAATTAGTGAATTTATATCTTAGTTATTGTTTTTAACTTGTTTGTTTGTTAGCAGATTATTTTGTGTTGGCAACAGGTAATTTGTCTTTTGTCTTTAGGTCCGATATCAAGCGATATCAAGTATGATTTAATTTGCAATACAATTTCAAATACCTTTCGCCCTTCTCCATTTCCCTTAGGAGCCTTTTTGTTTGTCAACTTAGTGAGATGGCATTAATTATTATTTTGATCGGTCACTTCCCTCACATTGACCCTTGACCTGTTCTCTGTGCTTCCTTTTCCATGTGTGCTTCTGCTGGCCACGGCACTAGGGGAGTTCTCAGGTGTGTATCTTCACGGCTTTTTTGTTGGTTTCCTTTTGTTCAGCCTCCCACACCAGCTCACAGTGTAATGGCAGCCCACATGTCCTGCTGAAAACACACAGACACACGCACACACACACACACCACACACACACACACACGCACACACACGCACACACACGCACGCACGCACGCACACACACACACACACACACACACACACTATACACATACACACACAACACACACACTACTCACACACACACACACACACACACACACACCAAAACGTGACAGAACTAGTGTGTGTGTAACAGAGAAAGAAGATGAGATATAAAGTGCAGCGCTTGTAGTGTACGTGTGGATCAGAGTAGGAGTGTGTGTGAGTGTGAGAGGCTGTTTTTAGAGACTGTTGTATGGTTCTCTAGTAGAAGCGCTGCCCTTTTTAAATCTCTTTAGCTTCTTTGTACACCCTCTAACTGGTGTTTCTTCACTGTCCTTTCTCTTTCTCTCACCCTCTCTCACTATCCCCCAATCCCTGCTGCTTATGCTCTGCATTGGGGCTTGCCTTTTTGCTCTTCCCAATCCACCCCCACTCTCTCCTCTCTCTCCCTCCCCCCCCCCCCTCTCTCTCCCTCTCTCCCCCCCTCTCTCTCTCTCCCTCTCTCCCTCTCTATTCCCTTTATCTTTGCCTCTTTGCCTCTTTTCCTCTGCGTCCCCTAGTGCGAGATGATTTCTTCGGTAAGGCTTCATGCAGTTCCTCAACCTCACCACTGAACTTTTGTCTGGAGTTTGACCCCATCCTGTGATGTCACTTCCCTGCCCATTGATTCAGCTTTGGCTGTGATATCATTACCCAAGTTCCCTATGGGCTTTGCTGCTATTCTTTTACTTCACATTATTTCACTTTTCAGTGCTTTTGTGAGAGACTTGTGTTTGGGATATGTGTTTTTCCTTGTTTCTTTGTGTATGCTACAGATCTACAAAAGCACACATTTACATTAACATTTATATTTATTCATTTAGCTGACGCGAAAGTGTAAGTCCAAAGTGACTTACAAACAAAATAGGGAGCAATCAAGGGAATAGGAGACCAACTGCTTAAGACACTCCAAACAGAAATCCCTGGAACATGCAGGATTTATTTATAAATGTATGTCCCAGGGATATAACTAGGGAACTTTGTTCTTAACACATCGGGCTAACTGTGTTTGGTTAACTGCATCGCGTGATGATCGCTTTATTTTCTATTTGGGCTGTTTGTGCTTCCACTCCCCTCCTCACACTGTCTTCCACTACTAGTTTACACTCAAGAGACAAACAGGCTGTGTAAGGATATGCGTGTGGATTTTATATGCATACCTGAGGACCTCAGAACAATGAGCACATCTGAATGGTCCCCATAATCCTGCAGAGCGCTGACTGTGACTCTCTCATACAGGGATGGGGAAGGAGGTGGAGAATCTGCTGACAGAAAACAAACAGCTACTGGAGACAAAGTAAGCCACAAATAAGAGCCAGGAAGCCTGGTTACGGCTATATAAATAGAGCGGATGTAGGAGAGAGATTTGATTGGTTTTGTATGTTGACTGTTAACACTCCACAATGGTCATGGGTGGACATTGCATGAGTATGTGAGACTGGGTGTGTAGTGTAATTGCGTGGTCTATGTGTGTTATGTCGGATATGTTTGTGGGTGTGCACACATTTGTTTGTGTGTGTGTGTGTGTGTGTGTGTGTGTGTGTGTGTGTGTGTGTGAGTGTATTTTCACCATGGTGACTATCCTATGCAGGAATGCCCTGAACATTGTGAAGAATGACCTCATAGCTAAAGTGGACGAGCTCTCATCTGAGCAAGAAGTGTTGCGGGAGGAACTGGAGGCAGTCAAACAGTCCAAGAACAAAGTGGACGCCAGGGTCAAAGAGCTGGAGGAGGACCTTAAGAGGTGAGAGGTCAGGCATGAGTCACAAGCATGATACTCATGCAAGTGGGGTTTGAATTCAGATGCTGGCCAGATGATACCAAGAGAAATAAAACTAACCAAACAAAACATTTTTTTTTCCCACAGGCAATAGAAATATTTTCTTTCAGCCTCAGGCCAAGATTATAATTTTTTTTTAAGTGTATTGGTGTGTGTATTTAGAAAACAATATTATTGTAATGATTTATTTAAAAAAGAATAACAGAGGAATATTTTTAACTAAAGAAACTGATTTGACTAATTGCAGCTAATTTTGGTTGTACTGTTGTGCACATGACGTATGCTGTATACTTTAGTTTAAAACGTATAGTTTTATTGTCCAGTAATTTGGTTTTTATATTGCTTTTTATTGACCAGTAATTTCCATATTTAATGGATACGGTTTGTTCTATGACTGAAAGCCATGCTTGTTAGTCAAAACCTGTCTCTGTCTTTTCATTTCTTCTTCACTCGTCAGGCTTAAGGCAGAGGCTCTAGGAGCGTCTCAGGATTCAAAGGATGAAGGTGGAGAAGATGTGAGTAAAAATCAGATGCTCCCTTTCATACTAAACCCTCACTGCAAACCCACGTTATTTACTGAAGTCCCAGAGCTAAACCTCTTACCTATTTGTTTGCCTGTCTGCTCTAGGCCTCCTAATCTGTAAAAAACCCTTGCTGACTAGACAATACTGTATAAACAGTATATATAATAAAAAATATATATGTACAACATATATATTTTATGGCTCATAACCATACATAACAGTTGCTACGGTTAGCATAATGCCTATAGCAGTGCAGCACTAACCTGCTCTGTGCTTGTGTTGCTCGTGGCTGTGCTGTGCTGTGCTGTACCCTGCCCCTGGCTCTTATTGTTGCTCACGGTGGCTCTCTACTGGAATGGCAACAGTACTCGTCCCCGCTGCAGGACGGCGACGTGGCCATTGCCCAGCGGCGGCGCTTCACGCGCGTGGAGATGGCGCGCGTCCTCATGGAGCGCAACCAGTACAAGGAGCGGCTCATGGAGCTGCAAGAGGCTGTGCGCTGGACCGAGATGATCAGGTGAGCGAGGGACCCCTCAGAAGCCACTCAAAGAAGGGCATGTGACCAATCACTACACGTCTTCAACACACCGATTACTACTTATTAGCAGACGCCTGTATGCGTTGAATTCGGATGGAAATGACTAATAAATGTTGAAATGCTTGTCAGCAGGCTCACTGCACCATCTGTGCGCTTTCTGTCTCTCCCTCTCCATTTCACAGAGCATCGAGGGAGAACCCTCAGATCCAGGAGAAGAAGAAATCTACCATCTGGCAGTTGTGAGTACCACGGGACAGCTTTGGTCTTTAAAAATGGGTGGATGAGATGCATCACTTTGGTCCCATGGAGAGTAGCTGTTGCCATGTGAACATGCAGTATTATAGCCAATGGGAATCGGTGCACCTCAGGGAATGTGGGTGTTGGCTGCTGTGAGTCAGCCTCACTTATAGACGATCAGGAGGGAAAAAAATCCTATTCTGTATAATAAATAAATGAAGCAATTACTGACTATAAAATGTGTATTTTGTTCTCTCTCTCTCTCTCTCTCTCTCTCTCTCTCTGCCTTTCTCCTCAGCTTTGCACGTCTCTTCAGCACCTCCTCCAGTCCTCCTCCTGTGAAGAGACCCTACAGCAGCGTCAACATCCACTACAAGTCCCCCTCGCCGGCCAGCTTTAACCAGAGGCGCTCCCACACCA
This sequence comes from Alosa sapidissima, assembly GCF_018492685.1. NCBI lineage: Eukaryota > Metazoa > Chordata > Actinopteri > Clupeiformes > Clupeidae > Alosa > Alosa sapidissima. The sequence goes on along the minus strand of NC_055959.1, from coordinate 15,275,178 downwards.
TGTGCCAGATCTCTACGTCCAACCGCACACTTGAGTTCTTCCCCGAAGAGTGAGCACCCACCCCAGAGTCCTGTGCACCTTCTCTCACTCTCTGCTCACTCTCTACCTCAGCTCTTTCACATGTCCCAGAGTACACCACTCTCCTTTCTCTCTCCTTCTCTCTCTCTCTCTGTCTCTCTCTCTCCATTGCTCTTTCTGTTTTTCTCTTCAACTTCACGTATACTGTCCATGCCCTATCTGGTGTGTGAGTTTTGTATTGTCGTTCCCTCGGGTGGGCAAGCAAAGGAGAGAGAAGCACATCACCACCACCTCGTCTGTTTTCTCACTCAGACAAAACAGACCACATGCATACACCACATGCATCGACATGGTTTCTGCTATGACAATCATGCATCGAAATACAAAATAGGTCAGCCATTGTTGACATCTCTTCATGTTCTCGTTAGCTTCACATCATGTTCTATTGCACCCAAAAGGACGTAAGAGGGCCGAACAAAGATAACCATGGATGGAGCGTGATATATCACGCGAGGTAGCTCAGTTAAAAAAGAAATAGGGTCGGAGACATAAGAACACAGCGGTAGTCATGATAACAGCCGTGTGTCCTCCTCTCTTCTGATTCTGCTGGCTTTGTTGGCTTGCTGCTACGCTGATGCCACTTCATCTGTAGCAGATAAACAATGGCTGTCTGCAGGCGCAAAGTCGTGCACACACACATACACACACTCTCTCTCACACACACACACACACACACACACACACACACTAACACTAACACACACACATGCACACAGATAGAGACACACACATATTCACACATTCATGCATATAGTATACAGTATGTTCTCATATGTATCCAAATATGAGCTTAAACATGGATGCATGAAACATGCATTCGGTTCACTCACTTCAGGTCATCAGGCATCCTGTTACTGGTCACCCACGTGTCTGCAGGCAGTTAGTGAGTAGTTGCTTGCACTTCATGTTGTCTGTCAGTGTTGTCCACGATTAATCTTTGTCGTGTTGCACTTTCAGCCTTTCTCTCTCTTCTCTTATTGCCTCTCCCTCCTGCTACCTGTCTATACTTCCATCTCCTATCCATTTTGTCTCTCTCTCCCCTTCCCTCTTTCATCTCTGACTTTGTTTTCCCCTCGCTGTCCTCCACGCTCCACCTCTCCTCCTCCCCTCACCATCACTCTCTCCTCTTGTCTCCCTCTCCTCCACTCCTTCTCTTTTCCCTCTCTGTCTCTCACTCCTTCTCTCGCTCTTGCATTTGACTTGGCAACGGCTGGCTGCTGCGCTGCTCCGCTAACGCTCGGCCTCCTCCCTCCCTCCCTCCCTCCCTTCTCTCTCTCTCTCTCTCTCTCTCTCTCTCTCCGTCCGTAGACTGCCCAGTAACGGCGTTGCGTCTCTCCTCAGCGACTCGGCGCTGTCGGTGAGGCGGGAGCAGCGGCGGGAGCAGTACCGGCAGGTGCGCGAGCACATGCGCCGGGACGACGGGCTCATGCAGGCCTGCGGCTGGAGCGTGCCGCCCCGATACAAACAGGTACCGCTCGCACCCGAGACCAGAACCCAGAACCAACCTCACACCCGACCCGAGCCGACCACAACACCTGAGACCGGAACAGTTGAGTGTGATTGCTCCTGCCGTTAAGGTGCTGATACATTGGGCAACTTTTTGAGCAATCACATGACTGGTCGCCACTGATCTTTAAAGTTCTCCAGATAAATGTTGTGACCCACTATCAATGGGAATGGGCCAACATCAATATACATTATTAACAAGGGTCAACAGTAACATTGCCCAGCAACATTTCTCAAAAAGTTGCCTGGTGTATCATCACCGTAAGGGAAACCTTCAATCCTGGTCCCAGTGCTCTGAGGAGATCCCTGGCACCTTGTGTAACAGTGTGGACTGTGCTGCAGAAGGCACTATGTCAGCTGTGCCAGCACGCACAGTCAGTGTTCATAGATGTATGCTGTCTTGCTTAGCTTTCTGCCTAGCATAGTTTGCTCTTTGGTTGTAGTGTGCAGTATGCACACTGTTGCAGTGTACAATGAAGTAGTGCAGTTGGGTCTATTTGAGTGTAACAGTATATTGAAGTGTGCACAGAACTCACCCACTGTGTGCTCTGGGTTGAGAAGTGGAGAATAGTGGATGACTAGTAGAGCATAGGATAAGCCTGTTCTGTGAAACAAGGCCTGAGTATAGTTATGTCTGTTTGTATTCACTAATATGTAAGAGTTAGCCTTCAACACACATTTGTGCGCCTCTAGAAGGGTCCGCTATGATAAGTGGTAGTTAAGTGTCATTGTGGCCTCATGATTTGGAGGTGACTTACCTCAGCGAGACATCTTTGTATACACCAAGGCCAGTGGCATGCGTGTGGTAGTGTGGTGACTGTGGCGACATGGCAGGAAACTAAGAAACGATGACCTGCGGGGGCATTACAGCAGATGCTATGTGTGTAGCGGTTGCCGAGGTGACAGTGTTGTCGCCGTGGCTCTAACTGTAATCTCCCACAGACCGCGCCCCAGGCGGAAGGCACGCAGGACAGCCCCCTGAAGAGGCAGCAGGCAAGTGACACCCAGAGTCCCAGCATGCAACACTTACTTCGCCCCCCCCTTCCCCCCCTTTTCTCTTCTCTTCTGCCTTGGCCCCTTCTAAAACCTGACGCCCAAACTCCTTCATTTATAAAGATAAAACCCCTCAATCCCTGAATTTGAGAGAATGCCAGAATAGGTTGCCAACTAACCCCAAAAGAAAACAAATTCCTCAGTAGGGAAAACTAAAAGCCTCAAGCTTCCCCCTTGTGACACCTTCTCCTCGTGGCTCTCCTAACAAAGCACTAACTCAGCTGTGAGCAGATTAACGCTGCAGCTCTCCTAGAGTGCCTCCGTTTGTACAACCGTGCATTGAGCTGTCCTGTCCCTACCACAGCCAGAACAATGGCACGTCACTCCTATATAGGTCATAATTATTTCAATTGTGATCGGCTTGATCTGCTAATACTTGAAAAAAATAGGGGTCTGCCCACCGACACAAAAAGCTTCCCTACTGGCTCTTCTCTCTGTCAATCAAACTATTCATTTTTTTTTTGTCTGGTCTTCTTGCGCATGTGTGAGCTGAAACCTAACCCCACTTAACACCTAACAGTGTTACATTTAGCCTCCACAGAGGAGTGTTCTCTGTTGGACACAAACCTGCATGTCAGTCGGCCCCCGTCTACCCCCTCTCGTCACGGGGCAGGGGTTTGGGGTGCTCCTGACAGGCAGAGTGGGGCATCTGGAGTGGACTCTGGTGTGTCAAGCAGCAGCCATTTGCAGTAACTGGTTGTAAGACCCTAACTTATGCCTGCAATGTCACCTTGCAGGCCAATGAGAAGGAGGACAACCGCATGAAAAACGTGCCAGTGCCTGTCTACTGCCGCCCCCTAGTGGAGAAAGATCCAAACAGGAAGGTAAACAAGTACAAGTCACACAAAGGCAGATTTTCTCAAGCCAATGTCATACACAGTATTGTGTAAAAAATCGAATGACCAGATTCCCAGACGCACGCACGCAGGCACATACACACACACACACACACACACACACACACACACACACACACACACACACACACACACACACACGGTTCAACAATCAGCAGTTCCGTGCAATCGGTCATCTAGTGGAGACTAAAGTGGCATTTGAAACTAAGATTTGCGAGGCTGCCTCCGCAGTTCCTACAGAAGTGAACTTTAAATGAATGGAGAATGCTGCATCTCCAGGCCCCACTGTGAGCAGAGGGGCTGCACGGAGCTCATTGTTACAGAATGGCCCACTGGCTTTTCTCAGCAAGCCCCAGCAAAACAAACAATCAAAACAAAGCACCATGCAAACACACACACACACACACACACACACACACACACACACACACACACACACACACACGCACAGAGACTCAGATGGGAATTTTTTTTGCAGCTGTGGTGTGCAGCAGGGGTTGATTTGACTGGCTGGAAGACGGCCAATCAGGACGCAGTACCTGCAAAGGCTCCAGCCAATGGCGCTGACCCACTGACAGCAGAGGAGGAGGGAGGCGAGAACAAGAGCGAGCACAGCTCACCGGAGAAGAAAAAGGTACGGCATCAACAGTCCACTCACAGGGCAGACCACTGGGGCTTGGCTAGTGAGACGACACCAAGGCTGAATCCTCCTGGTTCATTTGGCCATTCATGGCCATTTCTTAACCACTTGCACAGATATCTGACAGAAGACATGCCACTAATTCATGTGAATTCAATTGTGGGATATTTGACCCTCCCACCATCCTAGTAAACATTCATGGCTGGACCAGTGCTGGCCTCATCTGCCACGTGGAGTAATGCAATAGTCAGTAGACCTCCAGTCATTGTCATTTATATTGATTTTGCCTCATTTGCCAACCAAAGTGTGTATGTGGCAAAGGACTTGCAGACGTCCAAACTAACATATCGCAAGAGTAGACTGTAGAAAAGCTCTTAACTATCTTAACTGTTTGGCTCACCAAATATCTGTCAGTGGCCCTCTGTACCCAGATCTGATGCTCTTCAGGACTTTTGTGATAATCTTGTTTTTGATTTCTGTGTTTACTATGTCACACTTCAGCCTAAGGAGCTGCATGAGATGGACTCTATGAGCAGCCGCGTGTGGATCCTGACCAGCACTCACTCGGGCAGCAAGGTGGTCATCATAGATGCCAACCAGCCCGGCTCACTGGTCGACCAGTTTAATGTGTGTAACGCTCATGTGCTGTGCATTTCCAGCGTGCCAGGTTTGTGTGCCACACCCACACACACGCACATTTTCTTATACACACAAGTGGCATACAACTGTCTGAACCCCAGCTCATAATCACACGATCCCATTAAATAACTACATGTAACAGAGTTGAAAATAACACCTGCAATAGTGAGGGTCGTCACACACAGTCACAGTCAACAAGTGAATGACATGTTTTGTATGTGTGTGTTTGTGTGTGTGTGTGTGTGTGTATGTGCGTATGTACGCGCGTTGCGTGTTTGACCAGCTGCCAGTGATAGTGATTACCCAGCAGGTGAGATCTTCCTGGAGCAGCAGCAGCAACCACAGCAGGGTGAGGGCAGCAAAGAGGAGAGTGGTGGGGTGGAGGGCATGTTAGCGGGCATCACTCTGGTGGGCTGTGCCACCAACTGCAGCGTAGTGCGCAGCAACTGCTCCTCACGCACCGACACACCTGTCCTGGACAAAGGACAAGGTGAGTCTCCTCAGAGTCTGTGTGTGTGTGTGTGTGTATTTGTGTATGTGTGATACTGATCAGTGTTCTGTGTGTTACTAATCTGTGTGTGTGTGTGTGTGTGTGTGTGTGTAGCCCCCACAGCTCCGGTGCTAAGCAGCAGGTTGGCCGTGTCCCAGTCGGCTGAGGAGGCCACCGAGGCCACGGAGGTGCCAGAGGAGGCGGGGCCTAACGAGGAAGGGGAAGAGCCCACTCAGACAGGGCCATTTACCGAGCACGTCTTTACCGACCCACATACGCACAGCACAGACAACAACACAAACAGGTGCACTACGCACAGCACAGACCACAACACAAACAGGTGCACTACGCACAGCACAGACAACAACACAAACAGGTGCACTACGCACAGCACAGACAACAACACAAAACAGGTGCACTACACACAGCACAGACAACAACACAAACAGGTGCACTACGCACAGCACAGACAACAACACAAAACAGGTGCACTATGCACTGGCACTGCAGACGTGCACACATGAACATGTATGCCGAGACCAACAGACACACGCACACACTACAGCCCTCGCAGACAGAACACACATAAGTTATGTTTTGCTATAAAGCAGAAATCTACAACACGCTGAGTCTAGATTATCCTCAGGGCATATCTGTGTGTTTCTCTTCCTCTCCGATTTCATATTCACTTCATTTCATATATCTGCTTGCTTTTCTCCATCTCCCTTGGTCTATTAATTGTGGTATTATCCTTACCCCCCTCTCTCTGTCTCTCTCTATCTCTCTCTCTCTCTCTATCTCTGTCTCTCTCTCTATCTCTCTCTATCTCTGTCTCTCTCTCTCTGCCTCTTTGTCTGCAGCCATGATGGTGGCCAGAAAGAGGAGGTGAACTCAGCTCCTGCAGACTCCCAGGAGGGGGGAGATGATCGCGCCGGGACCAGTGTAGCCCCCACTATGTGGCTTGGAGCCCAGAATGGCTGGTGGGTATGACACACTCACACACACTTGCTCGCAAACACACACACACACACACACACACACACACACACACACACACACACACACACACACACATAACCCATTCATGATCATATACAGGATTCCTGTAACACACAAAAGTACACAAACTCAACCCCCCCCCCCCCAAAAAAAAAACAGATTAAAAAAACCAAAAGTGAGTATGTTGATGATTTGGTGTGTGCTACCACATCTCCAGCCAACTCCTCCGCTGTTAGTGTTGGTGTACTTCACCTCTGTCCTATGTCTGAAATCAGCCTCTGTCTCTCTCTCTCTCTCTCTCTCTCTCTCTCTCTATCTTCCTCTCCTTCAGGCTCTATGTGCATTCCTCTGTGGCCAACTGGAAGAAGTGTCTTCACTCCATTAAACTCAAAGACTCTGTGCTCAGTCTAGTGTAAGTGAATCTCCAGAACTGCAGTAGACAGTGTGTGTGTGTGTGTGTGTGTGTGTGTGTGTGTGTGTGTGTGTGTGTGTGTGTGTGTGTGTGTGTGTGTGTGTGTGTGTGTGTGTGTGTGTGTGGTTGTGTATACACTGTGGAGTGTGTTGACATGGATGCAATTCTCTGTCTCATAGGCATGTCAAAGGTCGAGTCTTAGTCGCACTGGCAGATGGAACTTTGGCCATTTTCCACAGGGCAGAGGGTAAGGGAGAGAGGGGGCATATGCCTCTATGTGTGTTTATTTGCATATGTCAATAATGTCAAACATATCTTTAGATATTATACATATTTTTACATTTTTGCATAGTTTGTGCTTTTTGTTAAATGTGATTATTTTGTGTGTTTCTGTGTATACGATTGTGTGTAATGGCTGTGATTTTCCCTTTCTAGATGGACAGTGGGATTTGTCCAACTACCACCTGATGGACCTGGGCCGGCCCCACCATTCTATCCGCTGCATGGCCGTGGTACACGACAAGGTGTGGTGCGGCTACAAGAACAAAGTCCACGTCATCCAGCCAAAGAGTATGCAAATAGAGGTGAGTCATGTCAATGACAATGGCAGAGAGGACAAAGCGTCTTGTATTCACATCTTTCCCAAGCATCTTCCTCTTCTGGGCTCTCAAATTTGTTTTTGAGTGTCTTTTAACTCTATTTTTGTTGTCAAATAATCAGATACCATGATTGCTTTGAGCATTGTATACTGTAATGACAAACAGACAAGTGGTCGAAAATAATAAAAGAAACATGCTGTGTTCATATGCACAAACAACATTCAGTAAAGTGCATTGAAAAGTGTTGATTTATGTTAGAACGCTCACTCAGCCATGGTCTTAAACACCTCTCTCTTCCCTTCTTTTTTATTCCTGTCAGAAATCCTTTGATGCCCACCCACGCAGGGAGAGTCAGGTGAGACAGCTAGCGTGGATCGGTGATGGCGTTTGGGTCTCCATCCGTTTGGACTCCACGCTGCGCCTGTATCATGCCATCACCCACCAGCACCTACAGGACGTTGACATCGAGCCTTATGTCAGCAAAATGCTCGGTAGGGCAACCCTGCTTTATTCATGACACCTAAGAGACTAGAATATATTTGAGCACAATCATTGCACTATTTGAGAAAATGGTTAGTTGAACAATTTATTCTTAGAAGGTAAACTGAAGGTATGTTTCTATTGCCCTTGACTAAAACACATGCCCATTATTTCTTGTCACTTTGATTGACAGGCACAGGGAAACTGGGCTTCTCCTTTGTACGCATCACAGCTCTCCTGATTGGAGGAAACCGTCTGTGGGTGGGGACGGGGAACGGTGTGATCATTTCAATCCCTCTGACTGAGAGTAAGTGATATAATACACTAGAAAACCCTGGTCAGACAGAGACACTCCAAACACTCCCCTTCAAACAGAGATCAATGGTCAGCACTTCTCACTTTTCTTGCTTCTCTTCTCCTTATACCCTCTACTCTTTCTCTGACACTTTTCTCTCCTTCTCTATATTTGTGTCCGGTTGTCTCTTTCTATCATTCTGTCATCTTCCCGTCTGTGTCGTTTGACTGTGACTCTTATGCACCCCCCCTCTATTCCCTTCCTTCCTCGTGCCTGTAGCGGTAGTCCTTCATCGAGGACAGCTCCTTGGTCTGAGGGGTAAGTTTCTGGAGCTCTCCCTCCATTGCAGGCCTGGCTATTCTCCTTTCATCCACCTCATTTTCAGCCATTTAACTGATCAGTGATTTGATTTCAGCAGATCATGTTTTATATGATTTCATTCCTTTTTTTTTTTTGCATGACTGCAGGTGCATGTTGGTATTGTAATATCTATATGTAAAAAGTATTATGTTGTTTGCAAAAGTCTCAGTTAAAGGCAGTTTAATGATGTAAGCTAGCCTGTGCGGATGACCGCACAGTTATTTTCTATGTATTTCAGTTATGAAGAGCTATGCAACACAAACAGCAGAGTAAAACATGTTTTGGCTGAATATCATTTGTTTGTGTTACATTCCTCTTCAGCAGATTTAGAATTGCTTCTCTTACTATTATTTTTGGTCTGTTGTTTTTGTTTGGATGTTTGCATTTTCACATAGTGATGGTATTGGTACTTCTCAGATGTATGCTCTCTATGTAACATCTCCGTCCAGAAGTGGATGTGTGCTTAGATCTGAGCGACCTGACATTGTGTAGTATCTGGATGGGTCCTGATTGGCTGTTACTTTGTGTTTGTAGCGAATAAAGTGTCTCCCACCTCTTCGGGGGGCGTGATCCATGTGTATGCCGATGACAGCGCAGAGAAGAGTAACGGAAGCTTCATTCCCTACTGCTCCATGGCCCAAGCACAACTGTGTTTCCATGGCCACCGAGATGCCGTCAAGTTCTTCGTGTCTGTTCCAGGTTAGTGTGTCATCTCTGTGACGAGTGGTTGGTATTCTCTATACAAGGTCTAACACCATAATAGGTACATGAAAAGCAAGTAAATAACTCAGTATTTTGAGGTGACCAGTTCATAATAAACATAGTTCTTAAGTATATAGACTATTAAAACAGGTGGATCAGTGCAGTTGACAAAAAACATGGTTGACTTCTCTGTGTGTCAGATTTACAGCAACTTGTAAGTCCCCACTCAATAATCACACTCATTATATCTATCCTCATTCATTCCAACAGGCAATGTGTTGGCCACCCTTAATGGCAGTGTGTTAGATAGCCCTTCAGAGCCTCAGGGGTCCTCAGCTCCCGCAGAGACGGAAGCCCAGAGTGTGCAGAATGTACTGGTGCTCAGTGGAGGGGAGGGCTACATCGACTTCCGCATCGGTGAGACCACACAAAAATGCTGCAGACACCCTCTGGAAAAGCTGAACGTAGCCTTCATACTTCATCTCCATCTCCCTCTGCTGTCCCTCTAGGTGACGGAGAGGACGATGAGACAGAGGAAGGGGAGGGTGGCGCCCCTCAGATGAAGCCAGCGTTGTCGAAAGCCGAGAGGAGTCACATTATTGTGTGGCAGGTGTCCTACATCCCAGAGTGACAAGACCCCCACCCTCTATCCCGCTTCATCCCACCCTGTAACTACCCATGATTTCCTGTAACTACCCTGTACCACGTTATGATGGCCCAGTGCCCTGTAACTATACCCCCCTATCCTGTAACTACCTCCCCGATGCCTTGTATGTACCCCATTTATCCTGTAAGTACCCCCTTACTGCATTGTAACTACCCTCCAAATCCTGTACCTACTGTAAGCTCTGTAACTACCCTTTGGCTCCTCTATCTAGTCCTCGGCACATTTTAACTACACCCTCATTTACCAATGCCCTATACCTTGTATGTATTGATTCTGGTGGGAAACCAGACCCCAAAGCACTGCTAAATCTCCCTTACTTCTCAGAACCTTTGTATTCCAAACTACTACAGCTGAAAAAAGCCCTTATAAATAGCCAGACACCAGCCAAATATGGACGTGGATAACCTCTGAGGACAGCCCAAGGCCCCCAAGTCCAACAATCCCTCTCTTCCACACTGACCTCCTCATCTCATCCTATGACTTGATATTTCATTGGAAACCAGCTCACAGCTCACTGAATCACCCCAGACACAGGCAGCTGATTGGTTCAGATTATTTTTGGACAGGCTCTGATTGGCTGATAGGCAAATATATCCTGTTACCTGACTAGTTAGTACAATGGTACAGTACAGTGTAAGTAACTCTTGCTTGAGGAATGAGAGATGGAGAGAGGCAAATGCAGGGGGGTTTGGCATAAAGAAACGTAACACTGGGGATGGACTCCGTGGGACAAAATGAGACACATAGTAAGTCAGAGAGAGAGAGCAACAATTACAGTGACAAAGGCATATAGCAAGTGACAAATCGAGGGGAATGTGAGGGCATTAGCTAAGGCTGCATCTGCATTAGAGATCGGACCAATCAGAGATAGGACTCTTCTGTCATCAGTGAGCTGTGAGAGCACTCATCCAATGACAACCCCCCCCCCCCCCTTCAAAGAGTGGCAGCTGGATGCAGGCCTACTGATGGTTGCCTGTTTTGAATGACAGCTGTCAGAGATGGATTTCCCTGCCTTGATGCTCTGTATGTAAACTCATCATTACTCTCTGTTCTCTTATCATTGTGGTTAAATATTAAATATTAAACATATTCGTGCAATGACAAAGATCATTGGTGGAACTCAACTGCCTGGTTCTTTGTGGTCATCAAGCAGACCAAGCTAGCTCTTACTGATTTGAATTATTTGGTTGGTCATACTCAGTTGGTCATAATTTACCTGTGGATGCTGGGTCATGTCTTTATAGTTAGATTTTAACATTAAAATGTAACAATATGATCTCATAGTCACATTTAAAAGCATGTGCATTGTGCTGAGCGGAAGAGGTGGTAGGCGGAAAGAGGTAGTAATATGATGTGATTCAACACAAAGCCTTTTTTCACACACCTTTATTTCAAGTGGGAGTTGTCGCTTTGGTCAACATAAAGCTAGTAAGAGAGCTGCTGAGGAAGACACACTACACAGAAAGACACACTTCACTGACAGAACATGAGCTACAAGTAAGACGTTGCCTGAATCAAACAGTGTACTTACTCCCAGGAGGGTATAGGTAACCGAGCAGGAAACACGTTCAAGTTTTAACATTTTAAATTATTGCTTGTCTATACAGCCCAGTGCATACATTCATGTGTTCCTGATATATCCTTCAGGAACACATTTACAAAACACTTGACCGTAGCTAGAAATAGATATAATCCCTGATTATATCAATCCCTATGAATTAGTCTGTTCGTAACTGGCTGTCATAGAGCAGGCTGGCATACTCCCCTGTATCTCATGCTTTCCCTAGAATACCATGTTTAAAATACACAGCTTTCATATTAAGAGAGCAAGAGGGACATAGTTAAACATCAAAAAAGTTTCAAATATTCAGTTTAGTATCTGACACATTTGGTAAATTGCAGATATTAACTGCAGCTGCATAATTGAGTTCAACTTTCTATCATTTGCATACAGTAGATAAATAATAATAATAATATATATATATTTCTACTGGACGGATTATGACTGAGTATTTCAGAGGCGTTGAAATACATGTATGTAAACACTTTACATTCTTGTATGTGTGTGAACTTGGGTGTGCAAGGAATACTAGTACTCTAAAACTTGTCCTACTCTAAAGTCACTCCTGGTGGTGCATCAGAAGTGTTGCATGTTCAGTATGGTAAGTGATCGTAAGTTACAACTGCGTAGACTACATTTCTTACTACAGTAGCTGTCCCATAAGGCAATATAAGCTATGATTGTGTCTGCTTCAAGGTTCAATTTATTTTGCTATGAATGTGTGTGTGTGTGTGTGTGCGCGCGCGCGTGTGAATGCTACTCGTAGATCCAGTGATTGCTGTTGTCCTCCCAACAGACCAGCTCATGCTGGTGAAACCACAAGGAGATCTCTCTCTGTGCACTCTCAACAGAATCACTGCCATGGATCACATTCCTGAGGTAAACAAACAAACAAACAAACATGACTACTATGTAGACTCTGATTTAACACTCTCCTCAAACAGAAACAGAAGAACAGAGTTACAGTTTATGAACTGTCACATCTACAGAAGTGTTTAATATCAACATCATAAAAACTGCTACAATATTTTGCCTTCACACTTGAAGCTATTTTTTTTTACAAAACTTCTTTAGAACATGTCAAACTGGTGTGCCAACAGTGTGCTGCCAATACTCTCACCTGCGCACTTCAACACAATAGTCCCCTCGGATAGTTCCTGGCATGGAATCAGCAGGGTTGGTTTCTCCAAGCATCTTGCGAGCAGTCTTTACTACATCCAGGCCTTGCCATACCTGTGGTCCACCCACAGAAAAGGGGATACCTCTTTACTCAAATTTGCTTATTGCACAATTTAGTGGCTTCAAAATGCATATAATATAATATAATATCTGTTTCTATTAGAGTGCCTTATATGTTGTGGTTGTGATTTTTAAAAAAATACTTCATTTCGTTCCTTCAATACAGGTTTGACTTCCCTTGCTAATTCCAAATATATTGCCTGGGAACCCAAAAGTATTGTGTGGGAACGCAACATTATTGTGACGTAATACTAAAGTATTGCTAGGGATATAGCTATAAGCAAATGTACCATGACCTTTGGGGGTCTCAGCGTTGCTGTCTGTATGGACTTGAGAAGAACGTGATGGTATCAAATAAGAAAACATGCCAAACTAAGCCTTACCATAGCTATGATTGGTCCAGAGCTCATGTATTTGACCAGGCTGTTGTAAAAGGGCTTGTTCCTCAGGTCCCAGTAATGCTCCCTAAGCTGCTCCTCAGAGGCCTGTAGAGAGCAAGGACACAACTCCTCACTTTTCACAGCAAAAACAAAAACACCATAGAAAATGGATTAAGAATGCATGGAAGGAGTTGAACACCTTCCCTTTTTATTCGAGTCTCTGTGTGTGTGTGTGTGTGTTCCTTCCTTCCTTCCATACCTGCAGGAGTTTAAGAGCCACCAGACTGAAGCCTTTCCTCTCAAAACGGCCAATGATTTCGCCAACCAGCTTTCTTTGCACACCATCTGGTTTGACGGCGATGAAGGTCCGCTCGTTCGCCCCGGTCCATCCTACAATACAGTATAACCACATGCATCATTCAGTTGCACCCCAACCCTGGAATAGTGTGGGCGCCCTAAGATACCTGAAGATAGAGTTGGTGTTGATAAAGCACCTGACAATTGGCATTGTACACTCTATGTAACCTTCCTCAGCCAAACCATATGCCATAACACAGAGTGTGGTTTCAAGAGTTTGGTCTCCCTCTCTGATCCTTTTTAAAGTTAAAAGTTCCAGTTGACTGACATTTACCAGATGGTCTAGGCTAATCATTTAAAAAAAACACAGACTCGCAATGGTGGGTTTGGGAATGGAACTGTCAGGCGGTGACATAACTGCAGCTCCACCACTTTTTCCTATCTCTATCCTATCATTTCTCTGTCACCAAGCCAATAAAAAAATCCAAAGTAGTCACAAAGAAAATGAAACTAATCTGCAGTGCCAGAGCAAAGGTCACTTTTGGAAAGGAAATACATTTCTGGAAGGCACAATGATTCAATTAATGGACATGGACTTATTACATCAATATCGTTGACATCTATATAAGTAAATACACTGAACACTGCCAAAAGGTCTAACAGGTAAGCTAAAGTTATAAAGTTGCGCATTTTCTCCTTGAGACTTAAAGATGTTGTTCATGTTATCAAACATTCAAGCTTGACGTGTGCCGTGATTACAAACACATAATCAATGTCAATCATAATCATATAATCAACCACATGTTTCCATCAGCCTGGGTTGTGCTGATAGGTCTAATCTGCACCATTACTGAAAGAGAGTTAGGTTATATCAAATCGACCAAATAAGCCATCGACAATGGCCAGAGATATCCGAAGCAAAAGTGTTTAAAATCGGTGCATTGTATTTTACCGTCTTCTTCAACTCGAGCTTGTTTCGCCCCCAAATTAGGACCATGGTGGTCTGCGCCTGATCGTTTGGAGCCCATAACGCTACTCTCTCGCGCGGAGCAGGTGCTGTACGCTTAGCAGCCAATCATAACACGTCAATAGTTTGCCGTGCAAGTAGGAACCAATCGAAAAATATTTGAGCGATAGGCCTACTATTAATAGGAGCTGATAATAACGTCGATTTAAAGGTTAGAGCTAACAAGGTTAGAAACGGAGGAGACTAATAACGCATGTAATACTATTATTACCAACGTTTATACAACGTTAATTCAAAGAGCATCCGGCCAATGGCATGTAGACTGACAGTCCAGGCAAAATAACACTAAAATATAGGCTATGTTTTCTACAAAATGTTAGAGCCCCTGAAAGTGTACAGAAGTAGGCCTATAGACATGGACAAATGGCATATCCCGTAACACACCCAATTATCACCACTTTTGTTCGGAAATTCTAAAACAAAGATGTTTTTTAACACTTCAAAATAACATTTGCTAAATAAACCTTACATTTTTCAGTAGCCATAGGTGTGTAGATTTCAACAAAATCTGGTTTGGTTCTTAACGGGAGCATTTACTGCATGAAATGTCAGATTTTGTTTACCACGCTCGGAGTTATAGTAATGGCCTGATACGCCGTTTCATATCGCCGATATTTACGTCACTGTGGGATACCCATGACAGGGTGTCCCCTGGCGGGCTGCTAAAGGGACTACGGATATTAGCTGGGTAAGGAAGTGTAACTGCTGCAAAGTGACAAGTATTGTTGTGCACGGAAGGATGTTTGAGCTCAAAATCGTTTTCACCTCGTGGGTATCGTCCTGCTTTGACCAAGTTAGAAGACTTGTCCGCATATTAGCTAACATTAGATTCCACTCTATTTCTGCACAGCTAAGTTAGCTAAGAGGCTAGGTAGGTAGCTTGCAAAACGTCTAAAACTGTAAGTAACAGTTTCTCAAAGTTATTTTGGAATAAGTGGATTTCAAAGGATGACTTTTACCTGTCTGGAAGATGTTGGCGAAGATGGTTAAAAAAACGCAAATCATTATTGCATCCCAAACGCCGGATTTCCCACGCGTACCAGCCCTAAAAGGAAGGTGGTTAGGAGAGTAGACTTATGCGCGTTCCCGTGTTTGGAGGAATGAGCGCGCATTCTCTACACATAGCCTAACCCAGGGGTTCCCAAACTTTTCCACGACAAGGCCCCCCAAATACCACTAGGTTCTGGCCAAGGACCCCCTTGATGTGTTATTATACCCATCGACAAAACTACGGCAAATGTAAAAATACATTAAGCTAATCCTAATAATTATTTTAGCCACAAGCACTTCGCGATGGAGCATAATGTAGTGTGTAAAAATTGTATTTGGGGCTTTCTGCTATATGAGAGCTATCACTCATTCCCAGTCATTATCATGGGAAATATAATGTTCAGATATGCGTCACATTATTATAATGGAATTGTATAACAACCCTCATAATAATAGATATATTTACATTTTTTCAGATGTATTTATTTGCTGCTTTTAACTTGCTGAGGCCCCCCCGGCACCCCCTCATGGCCCCCACTTTGAAAACCACTGGCCTAACCTGCTGGCTGGAACTAGGAGAGGTTCTCCACCTTTTTGTGCTAAGCACGCCAAAGGTCCAATCAAATCACCAAGGCACACCAACTTATGGTCGGTTATAGGCTTTCATAACAAACACTTTATAAAAAGCTGGGTCATTAATGCATTTCAAAATAGCTCCCTTCTCTATTTAAAAAGCCTGTAGAAAAGTGCATTCCCCATGGCACACAAGTTTAGAACCACAGGTATAGAAAATGTCATGAACTCAGAAAGTCCCTTCAAATCCCACATCCCCCAGCTCCAAATAATGCTTTAATAATCCATTCTGGGACAAAAACATGCATTTATTTACAATCTTCAAAACAACACAAAACAGAAAGGTGACTCAGAATGACAATGACAACTTTAACCAAGACAAACCCACTGCATGCTATGATTATTTCAGGGGTTTTTTAATAGTGAGTAGCTTCAATTGTGTACATTAATTTGAAGAGCGCTTGGTCTTACATCTACCGTTCTCATCTCTCTGCGACCGTTTGCTTGCTGAGCTCATGTCTCACACTGGCGTCCCTTCCCCTGCCTGTCTCTGTCTTTGTTGCTCAAGGTCCTGGTTTCGGAAGTACTCTTTGCTTAGCAGTACGTCTCGTCTTAGGGGTAGCAGGGGTTCCTCTGTGGTTGAGAGCCCCTCTTTAGTGCGCTGGGCCAGGATCATGGCACGTAGGAGGGGAGGGTAGATGACAAAACGTATAGGGGGTTCTGGGACAGGTTCGAACCGTGTGAATTCAGTCTCCTCGTGTTTGGGTAGTAACCGCCAGTCATGATACATGACGCTCTCGACCTCACGCTCCTTATCCTCTTGTTTGCCTGTTAGAAAACAAACAAATGAATCTATGGCAGGCAGACAGTAAATATTTTAATATGGTTCTCCTCTGACTCCATAGAGAAATACAAACAACTTCAAAGGCACAGGACTGGTTTTGCAGACATGGATTAAGCCTTGCCCTTGACTAAAACCTCTTTTTTCAGTACAACTATTCACTGAAGTTCTATATTAGTCTTGGACTACGCTTAATCCATGTCTGACAAACAGCCCCATAACATCTACAGGTGAACGCAAGATTCTCCTTGAGGATTCAACTCCAGAAAATGCTGGACAGGTGGGTCACCCTCATGTTTCCCCATCTGCTTTCATCCAGCATGCAACTGGGGCAGTGGTAGTGTATGGAGCTAAGGATCTGGGCTAGCATGCAGTAGACTGATAAGTTGTGGATTCAATTCTCAGCTTCCACTATTGTGCACACTTAACCCCGAGGAGTGCACACCTCAAGAGGCATGCAAACATCTCAAACATGTCAATGGGACTTGGATCAGCATGCTCCACATTTAGCAGTAAACCAGATATGGCTGGACATAAGAACTATATACCATGACACCACACCTTCTTTCTGGCTTTATCTCCTCTTTAGAGACAACACTCAAACATCAAACCCTGTACTGAGTCTGTACTTCTTCATTAACCTGTGTGTTCAGAATGCTAATGTAATTGGCTGAATGATGAATGCTTACACTCACCTTTGTATGTCAGGACTCCCCAGGCTTTTCCATGATCCATATTCTACAGGGATTACAGAAGATCACATTTAGCCAACACCTTTGCAGATGTGTTATTGTGTATGCATCAAGGGAGTTCAGTCAGAGCTGTTTCAAGCATCTTACAGGACCCCAAAGTTATAGGCTAGGGGTCAACAGAAGGCTTTCTTACCCCAACTGAGGACGGCCGGACGGAGACACACACACACACACACACACACACACACACAATCTCACCTCTGCTGTGTAATCCACTTTAACTTTCGTGATCTTCCAATAACATGGCTCAGTGTGCTCCTCAAGCCATGATTTTCGCGTGAAAAGCCTCCCCACTCCGAACATCCGCATACTGGCCAGTAGAGTAAATAGCCGACTTTCACGCCGCACGTCTTCCCACGCGAGGACAGGCAGGGTTTTCCCGGTGAATGGACGAGTCATCGTCTCATAGTCAAGGGCATACCGCTGAGACTCAGTTGGTCGATTCTTGAGTTCACGGTAAGCACGTATCTTTCGTGCCATTTCGGCGATGAGACGAACACGCTTTTTCTTCACCATTTTGCTGTCTGAAGGGGATAAAGGGGCAAAATTCATGTAACCTTTGTTTACATCTCATGATAA
The DNA here is from genome assembly GCF_018492685.1 of Alosa sapidissima. Taxonomy (NCBI): domain Eukaryota; kingdom Metazoa; phylum Chordata; class Actinopteri; order Clupeiformes; family Clupeidae; genus Alosa; species Alosa sapidissima. The sequence continues at coordinate 15,257,162 of NC_055959.1, read as the reverse complement.
ACTGTCAATAGAAAACAAACAAACAAGTTTTCGAAAACACTTCCATAAAGTTCAGGATAGGCCTTTGCCAGGTAGCTGAGGTAGCTGGTTCTTCTGCACACCTTGACAAGGATTCTAAAACGCTTGACATGAAAAAACTGAACGTGGTTTAAGGTCGGAAAACAACGATCAATGATCACCAACTGGGGCAGTGGTAGTACAGGGGCTGGGCTAGCATGCAGTAGACTGATAAGTTGTGGATTCAATTCTCAGCTTCCACTATTGTGCACACTTAACCTCGAGTTGCTCAGGGGACAATGGCCCTTGTAATATAATTGACTTGTAAGTTGCTTTGGATAAAAGCGTCTGCTATATGAATAAATGTAAATATATTCAAAAGTAACGTATTACAACTGAGGATGATTCTATCTTGTACAGCCCAAAACACTGCCCACTTGAGTTGCCGCCTACATAATCTGTTATAAGCCATCCTTACACCAGAAGACTTTGACAAGATTTGAGAAAGATTCCTGAAAGATTGTAGTCTTTTGAGTAAAGCTTAAATTACTTAAAAGACTCCAATCTTTCAAGAATCTTTCCCAAATCTTGTCAAAGTCTTCTGATGTATGGGTAGCATTTTACACACCTCAATAGACATGCAAACATCTCAAACATGTCAATGGGACTTGGATCAGCATGCTCCACATTTAGCAGTAAACCAGATATGGCTGGACATAAGAACTATATACCATGACACCACACCTTCTTTCTGGCTTTATCTCCTCTTTAGAGACAACACTCAAACATCAAACCCTGGACTGGGATTTCCCAGCATGCTCCAAAAAACTGAACGTGTTTTAAGGTCGGAAAACAACGATCACCAAATTTGTCATGCCATTTTAGAATGTCCCGCTTGACATACAAGTGCTGAAATAAAATGCACTACAGCCAAGTCTACAACATACAAGTCAAGTAACGTGAAAAGTCGTGCAGCTAGCTAGCCAGTGACAATCCAAAACGATTTTAAAACCTGCTTTTATAGATACAAGCATACAGGCCTTGATAGTCAACTTCCAATTAAAGGGCCGATTTAGTAAAACATTTTGAAAGATTATCATCTCAACCATTCAGCTAGTTGCTGACCTCAGAGAACCAGCGATGAAGCTGGATATGATGATGCACGTGTTACCTTATGACATACAAAAGCATTGTCCTAACATTAGTTTAAAAGCCTTGGTACACATTAACTATAATTTTTCATTATATTATCTGCTGTTCATAACAACATGCCACTTACCTGTTTATAAAATAGTAGACAGGGGTGGGGGAGTACGCATACAGTGACCTCAACAAAGCGGAAGTTCCTGACTAGGGGAGCTACTTTCAAATAAATCCGTGAAGAAACAGGGGATGCAGTTAGTTCCACAACGTCATTTGTATTAACATTTCAACTTCAACATTTTGGAGTGGTATAAATATTCTTTATAATGTTCTTTATTTACAAATTTAACGAATCCACTTTCTCCCCAGAATGTTTTTGTGCATATTTATTGTTTCATTTTAACACCATAATTCGGTTAAAGGCCATGCTTAAGATATACAGAATGCAAATAGAGACTACTAGGCTTATACATACACTATGTACAGATGACAGCATAGTTGAAATATGTAAATGTATATACATACAAATAAGCAAAAGTGCTTTAATGCATAACAAAAGTTTTCTTTATACAGACAATTATAAAACATATATATAGTGTGTATGTATTAGATTAAGACCCACGAAGACACAATAGAGGAGTTTCCCCATAATTAAACAGACTAAAAAAAGAGAACATGGAAAAAAATAACTAAAAACTGAAAAGTCTGAATAACATTTTAAATACATCAATGTCACCCATGATGCCATTGTTAAAATGACAAAGCTGGCCCAAGGCACTAGAACACTCCGTTCATAACATAAGTATGCAAACTGATAACCTTACTCACTCATATACACAACATTTTTTTTTTCTTAAGTTACAATGTCCACTCACTCATCCACTCATGTAAGTAAGTGCATCTGCAGATTCACAAACAAACAAGGAGTGCTCCACGTTCCTTAGATTAACTGCAATCCCCTTTTATACAACAGACTCATTTTCAAAGTTGTGATAGGATCCAGCTGATGTACAATTAAACTGTAAGCTTACAATTCAACTGTATGTTGGCTGGATCACAAGAAAATACCTTAACTCAAAACAGCTAATATTTTTGTAAAAGGTCCAGTTCAAAAAGAATATCACATAATGGATAAAGCGGTGACTGTGAGCACGAGCAACACGTACACACCATGGTATGTTTGATGTGGGCAGGAAGTGCCGTTTCTACACTGCGCTGTACTACTGCTCCGAGGACCATTATTTTAGAAAGATATAATAAAATGTAACCCTACCTATGATACCTCTTAACAGTTTTGGCTGATGGAGCTGCAGCATGATCAAACTGCTGAGCCTAACATGATCCTTTCATCTGTGCCAAAGAAACCGTGGCCAGGGATGTATGCGAGGGAAGCATGAGACTGTAACACATCATCTCTTGCTTTCAGGTAGCAGCACTTCCGGTGCAAGAACCAGAAAGAAGTAGTAACAGTTTGACTAAAAATGAGAACAAACGACAATACAGTTCTACTCTTGTGCAGTCTAGTGTATAGGTGTTCAGAACCAACCGTTTTGTTGTGGTAATACTCTTAAGGGGTTAAATACTGTTGAAAACCTTTAACATCCAGTTAAGGCTTGCTCACAATGTATCAACCAACACAGGATACTTTTGTGATGTTGGAATGCATGAGAGGAACTGTGCCTAGCTTCTGTAGCTATACACTGAACCATAGTCTACACTCAGTTTTGGTGAAATACAGTTGGCCCCGTAGGAGGGTCTTTTGACTGTGTGGGGTGGTAAATATTTGTGGCCGACTATACCAGGGGTTTTCAAAATGCAACTTCAGAAAAGCACTTCCATCTGGCCCGAGAAAAACATCAACTGACAATGAGACTTGAGGTGTTAAAGGACAATGCCTGGTTTAGTTATTTAGAGAGTATTTTGCCGATTAAGAATATCATATTCAGGGTGTATGAAGTCATTGCAATTTTACCCCCCATATCTTACAAGGGATTTGAAAACCCCTGGCATTTTGCATTAGAACACAAATGCTTTAATTTATGCGTTTCCTGCGTGCACAGACTGTATTAGTTTCTTACCTTTGCATGTCTGCCATGTGTGTGTGTGTACATATCTATGTTTGCACGTATTTATGTATGCATGTATGTGTGCATGTACAGCATGTATCAGGTCCAACGACAGCGCTTCCTTTGACAGGCCTCAGGATCGGAGGTGCAGCCCTCCGAGTCGCTGCTGGAGGACGGCCCAGGAGGCGTGTGCATGTGGCTGTGTGGCTGCATGTGGTTCTGCATGTGGTCCAGGGTGAGGACCCAGCCCAGCTTGGAGTGGAGCAGCTGCCGGAGGCCCGGCGGCAGAGGCAGCACCCCCAGAGCGTCAGTCCCGGACGGGAGGAGCTTGCGCAGGCGCGAGCAGCACAGATACTGCAGGGAAGTGGGTGCCGACACAGAGCGGATGAGCTTCATGCTGCTTTTGGCCGCAGTGCTGCACGCCATGGGGAACACTTGCTTGTTCTGCAACTCTGTTGCAGCCACACCTGCAACACCCACACACATAACAATTGAATATAGAACCATAGAACCATACTTATGAAGCCTGTTTCCACCACTTGGAGGGGGTGGGGGGGGGCTACCAACTAAGTCACTGTTCTGAGATACTAGGTAAGAATTCTGAGATATTAAGTCAGGATTTTGAAAAAGTAAGCCAGATTTTGAGATGCTACGTCGAAATTTTGAGAAACGTAACCCAGGAAGTAAACCCAGGAAGCTAATGTTTTATTGCTGTTCAGTTTAGCTTGCTATCTTAACGCTAGGTTGCTACATGGTTATGCTGTATTAGTTTAAGACATCAAACGGTTACTGTTTGTATCAGACTTCATACATGTATAGCCTATTTATTTCAGCAACGTCTCCAGGGTCAACAACATGCCCACTCACTCGCTTTCGGGACAATTACATGCTACATGTGGATTTAATTAGGCATTACCTGGACTTCGCCTAAAACTGATAGGGTAAAGTCTGTAATGTCTGAATAAACTGATTGACATTTATGTTCTCACATACAGCCCCTCCGGTGTCATAATGTCTAGTAAAGTTAGGGACTGCAGTGCATGTCTGATTATAGCTCTAGAAACCACTATTCTTATTTCTAAGACAGACGCCACATAGTAGAGTTGAGAGAATAAGGCAAAATTTATTTTGAATTATCTGTAGCTTTGTATCTGTAGCTCGCTCACAAGACAAGGTGTCCTTTGTGGTAATTTATAGTCATCTCAGACACTGAGATCTCACTGTAATATCAGACCCTGTTACAGAAGAGGCAGGGCTTACTAAGGCACAAAAACAGCAGGTTAGGATGATACAAAGATGGAAACAGGGAAATACCTCTAAGAATGTAATGTGTGCCTCATATTACTTTGACTTAGTATCTCAATTTCAATCTGTTTTTATCTCTCATTCTTTTTATCAAATTGTCTCAACATTTCGACTTAGTATCTGCGAATTTTGACTAGGTTTGTGGATGAAGTGGTGGAAACATGCTCCCATTTGTTATTAAATGTAAGATCAAGACACAACCAATATTTCCTCTAGTGGCCAGCCAGCTGATTTTGAAAATGTAAATGTCATTTTTGGTACTACCATCACACCGTTATCCCCTAAAAAGCATGGATTAGTCTACCAAGGTAATGTCATTTTTAAAAGGTAAAAGGAGAAGTCAGTGTTTTTTGCTGTGAAAATGAAATGCTTGAAATGCTCAATTACATGGAGTCTACAACAAAAAGGGGCCCAATTTAAATGATGGGAAAAGGTCTTTAGTCTAATTAAAACTAATTTAACTAATTTAATTGAACTAATTTGACACCAAGACCTTAATGAGTCCCACATGCCACACAATATAAGATATTCATATATAAAACCTATTTTTAACTAAATTTTTACCCATCAAGCCCGCAAAAGCATTTTCATTTTTTCATTCTCTGTGCATCTCTCTTTGTGTTACTGTCTAGAAATAAAGTCATTGTAACTTCAATGAAAACACATCTGTTGCCTTAATATAGAACTGCCTGACTGCACATTTCCCTCAATGAAACAAGAAGTGAATGTTGGCTACAAGCAGAAGTTGTCCTATCTGTACACAAACACATGTTGGCTGTATGAGCTGGTACTACTGACCTATGCACTTTCGATTCTTGAAGAATGTAAGAGTTCCGTGCCAGGTGTCCAAGTGTACTCCGATGATGGAGCCTTGGCCGAAGCGTGATGAGAAGCTGACCTTATCACCTTTATGATGAAGTAGACCTACACACACACACACACACACACACACACAAAAATGTCGCTATGTAAGAGAACTACAGCCAAGGAGTTTCTGAGGTGCACAACCTTTTCATTTCACTACTTATCTGATGCTGATGATGGAACGGTGATGAAGCTACCTGTGTACGATAAGCCCCAGCTGTCTTCATCCTTGCCTAGTAGGCTGCAGAATGTGTGTCTGTATTTATCCAGGTTCACGTCAGAAGTTCCAATCCCCACCATCTGTGGCATGTACACACAGGAATCAATTATTTCACACATCCACGCATCTCAACTCAAACACATGATCATTTTCAAGCTGTTTAATTACTGGACCCTTGTCCGACTGATTTTTGCCCCACAGTTGTGAAACTGCAAATGCAGCAAAACATGGCTGCATGGAGTGACAACAAAGATTTTTTAGAACACATCAACCATCTCTGGTAGCAACATTATGTGTTTGCGTATGATGTGTCACCTAAAGACATTCAACTGCTACTGGAGAACAAACATGAATATATGCTGCTTTTTCCAAATCACAACCACTCCAGTACAGTATCCATTTTTAAAATGAAACAACCACAATGATGTAATCCTCAAGGAATAGTAAACAGTAGACACTTTTTCCAGATATGACTTTTTTTCTACTTCATTAAAAAAAGGACAGTGAAAAGTGACAGGAAGCGAGTGGTAAGGAGAGATGGGGTGGGGTCGAATTTGTTGGCATTAGAAACCCAACGCGTGCTGATTTAACCCTTAAAGGTGTAGGTTTTTGAACATTCTAAGTTCCGCAACAATTGAAGGTTCTAAAATTCTATGTTGAATTCAATGAACCCAGATATTCTTTAGAATGTTAATTTGATTTAAGAACTCACCATATCGGTCCCATAGACAGGAGACGTCATCTTGATCTCCCAGAAGTGCTGTCCATCTGTGAGCTCTTTGGAGCCTCTGATGGCGGCTGTGCCGCAGCTGTACTCTGAGTGGAAGCTCACCTTCCTGTTCTCACAACTAAGCAGTGTCGCCGCTGACCGGCTGTCATCGTCCCACACCCAGTCAAAATCTGCCACAGTCAAACCAGAGAAAGTCAACGTCTACCAAACATTGGGCATTGTCAAAAAACACAGAGGGAAGAGTAGACAATTTTTAAAGATGCACAAGTGAGTTATGACAGACTAGCCAATGTGGCATTCAAGTGATCATTAATTGACCAATAATAAGACCAATAATAATGCATGGAATTTTCCTTTCTAAGTTCTTTGTATGAGGTGGAAATAAACATAGTGAATTGAATAAAGAGAGTGATAAACAGATTATGGAAAAGGAAGGGCAGGGTATGAGGAAGAGGCCCACCCTGGTCATCCTCTCCACAATGACAGTCATGTATATGTGTGAAGCCACGCAGGCGGGGGTTGCAGCTGGCCTCAATTTGCGAGTCACAGCTACAGTAGGACTCCCCAGTCACAGGAACAGCACTTGGTACAGGGGGCACTGCTGCAGGAAACTCCACTTCAGAGTCTGAGTCACTGTACTTTAACACACAATTCACAGCAACAGGTAGAATTCAGTCAATCATGTTATGTCATTATGTCAATCTATGATTATTCCATGCGAGAATGTGTTTATGTAATTCATTTTCATTTCAGGAAAAGAAAACAGGTTTAGCAGACACGCACCTCAGTCTCTGAGGCCTGAATAAGAGCTCGTGCGTCTGCATCTCGCCGAATACCACTCCAAACGTAACGCCACGCCCGACTATTCCTGCTTCTTCTTGACATACCAGCTAGGACAGTGTGGCCTGCTGATCACAACATGTCATAAAAAACAAACCCACTGCATTGTAAAAAAAATCACAAATGCAACAGTGTCTTGGTGACTAAATAGTGTTGCGCTGGCCAACTTACAGTCGGTAGCCTACCGTTTAGCAAGGGCAGGTTACACCATCAAAACTTATCTGATGGTCAGCAAGAAAAGTAATATCGGCATGCTACTTTGTGCAAGTTTAGGGCAGAGACCTGAGGTTTGAGTGTGGGCGCGCGCCTGTGTGAGTGAGAGAGAGCGAGAGATGCTGCAGATTTGCTTAGGCTACTTTGTTTTTAAGTCCAGAAGTTTCCCATTGTAATGTGCAATTTAACATAGCCTAGACTGTTTTAGACAAGGCTACATCGACTGCATTTATTTATTTGTTCTAAACGTCTTGTGAAGTAAAGTAACATTAGGAATTTGCGGTGCGGGTCGGGTTCGTAGGTCTTAAACGCATATCTTTGATCACTGTGCTGGGCCGATTGGATCTTCAAAATGAGTCGGGCGGGCGCGGATTATTAAAAAAAAAAAAAAGAAAACTACCCGCAGTTTCACTACTAATATACATTAACAAATCTTGGTGAGATTACTCACGCACGGTTCACTACGCAAACTAATCTACAGTTAAATACTCTCCCGTCACACACAATTAACAGTCAAACTAGTTGCAGGCTCATCCCGATTGGTTCAAGAACCACATTTACCATGAAACGTAGTTACTTTGCTGGACTCTATTATCGTCACGTTGCTTTACAAGTGAATTCGATAATCATCACAATTCTTCGGCCCTTAAGACGACTCCGAATCTGGTTAAGTTCCAGCATCCTGCAAAGTACTGCTACCAGCTAGTTAGCCGCTACTAGCATTTACAGATCAGTTAAACAACTTCAGAACATATACAATTATTATCAGAAGATGGTCCTCTGAGTTTTGCATCATTTGTCGTTATTTTGAGCACAACCATTTGTGTGGGTAATTGTACAAAAACGAATACTCACCAACTGACTACAAGTGCTTAGCGAGATATCGATAGCTAACAATATGGTAATTAGATAGTTAGCCAGCCCTAGCTTGCCTGTTTTTAAAACGTTTCTTGTGAGAAGAATAGATGGATGTAGGCGTTCGATATTTGCACGCGCATGTTATCGCCTGTATAATAAACCGACTACACATTTTACCTTTTGGGACGACAGTAGCATTGACTCGCTTACATTTCCTGGCTAGCCAACCCACTTCAGAAGTGGAACGGAGCGACCCCACCAAGCCATCGTTCGCTAACTTGGCTAGGCAAAGTTAGCTAGCGAGCAACAATGTTCCGACTAGAGTAAACTTACCAGTTCAACCGTTGTCAGGCTTAGATGTTATTGTCTTCTCGCAACTTTGCAAATATTGGGAAATGGTATTTGCAGATGCGTTTGCAAATATGCAGGCGTCAAACCATACTAGCTAGCTATCCTAGCTAAGGTTATTCTACCTGTCACAGTCCCAGCAATGACCTACTTTCACGACAGACGTAAACAATCCATTACCGTAGCCCTTCTTTAACCATTGATTGGATAGCACGTTAAAGAGGTGGGCTATATAGTACATATACATTACATTCATTGGTCAATATGGCTGTCATAAACGGCCGTGTTCAGTACTCTCAGAGAATGTCCGTAGACGGGCTCTGGTACTCTTCTCGGACGGACATTTTGGCTCTTGAAAAACAAGGAAGCCTTGCAGTTTCATTTGGACTATCTGGTCTCATCGGTCTAGCCAATTTGATGGAGAATTTTGCGCTTTAACGCACAGCATCTCCAGTCCAATTAGGCATCTTTACAAAAGATACATTTCCAAAATTACAAGACTTTAAGCCTCATCCCTTCTACTGTCACGTGTTACACTAACTAACTGGCCTGAAGGCAATTCTTTGGAGATATGGAAAATTAACGCAGGAAAAGAGGGTGAAGAAATACTTCCTGCATTCTTCGTTTCCACAGTCGCATCCAATCGTGGCAGAGTCATGGCTCTGCAGACTGCCTGGACTGCCTTGATCCATTCCAAATATCCACCAAGTGGCTTGGACAAACGCGACTATACCGGCCATTACCATAACTTACCATAAGACTTTCCCCGACAGTGTAAATTGTCCTCATTTTTGTTGTTCTGAAAAGTCAAATCCAGTCAATCAAATGATGAAAAGCTGCTATCTTTATTTACACATAAGGCCCTTAACTTATAAGTCTAACTAAAGCTTGCTTTAAAACGACGCAGAATCTATTTTCAAATGTAATACCATGAGAAAGATCCTAGCACAAGCAGCAGTGTCAGCTAGTTCTCCCGCTGTAGGTTCATGCACGAGAACTGCTCATACTGACTTTGCCCAGCATTTCAATTAGGGCAGGCCCATAATATGAAATAGGATAAGTTATTTCACTTCTTTGGGCTTGTTCATTAAAATGCTTCCCAAAATAAAATACAGTTTTTAACTGCAAGTAAATCAAATCAGACTGAAGAACTGTCTCTCTGACACTGAGATCAGCAGCACCGGGAGCGCCACAGGGAACTGTGCTCTCTCCAGTCCTGTTCACCCTGTACACATCTGACTTCTGCTACACCTAGTCATGCCACATGCAGAAGTTTTCTGACGATACTGCAATTGTGGGGTGTATCAGGAACGGGCAGGAGGAGGAGTACAGGAGCCTGGTGGAGGACTTTGTGCAATGGTGCAAACTCAATCATCTTCAACTCAACACTTCAAAGACCAAGGAGATGGTGGTGGATTTCCGCAGGTCTAAGCCAGTCCCCATTGATGGGGTCAATGTGGAGGTGGTAAGCACCTACAAGTATCTGGGTCTCCACCTGGACAATAAACTGGACTGGTCAGCCAACACTGATGCACTCTACAAGAAAGGGCAGAGCAGGCTGTACTTCCTGAGGAGGCTGCGGTCCTTCAATGTGTGCAGCATGCTCCTCAGGATGTTCTACCAGTCTGTTGTTGTCAGCGTCCTCTTCTATGCAGTGGTATGCTGGGGAGGAGGCACAAAGAAGAAGGATGCGGGGTGAATTGACAGGCTGGTAAGGAAAGCTGGCTCTGTAGTGGGAGCTGAACTGGAGTGCATCACTTCAATATCTGACAAAAGGACCCTGAACAAACTGATCAACATCTTGGACAATGAGTGTCACCCACTCCACAGCACTATTGTTAAGCAGAAGAGCCTGATCAGCTGGAGACTTCGCTCACTGCCTTGCACAACAGACAGACTGAGGAAGTCATTTGTCCCCAGGGTCATTGAACTGTTCAATGCTTCACTTAAGGGAAGAGGAGAGATAGACTTCTCTGCATAGTCTGTCTGCCTCTTCACCCCCTCCATGTTTGGATACTGTCTGTCCACTAGCCACTTTTTACCACTGTCTTTCTCCCTCACTGTTTGCGTGCTATATTACATTACATTACATACACTACATTAGCACATATGCATAACCCCTCCCTCCATGCCACAGCCGAACTGTGGCCACACCTATACCTTTTCTTAAAATAGTTATATATATATATATATATATATAGACTTTATTCTTGCACTGTTGCACTTACTCATTTGCACTATCACCATGACACTCACTCACACAGAGCACCTTACCTTACTATGCACAGAGAATCACAGGCTCAGTCCCTGCCTCAGTCATTGCAAGCGCCTCTTGATTGATTAATCACCACTATGTGGATACTGTTTTTTGAATTGATTTAGATTAAGTGTTAGTTATAAGTAGTAAAATTTGTATTTTAGTATATTCTCTATCTTCTACTGTTCTTATTGCTTAGTTGTGTTTTTATATTATATACTTTTAAGTACTTTTTCTGCTGTTAGTGAATGTGTGTGTGTTGTCTGTATGCTACTGAGACCTTGAATTTCCCCTGGGGATCAATAAAGTATCTATCTATCTAAATGGTTGGCGTGTTGCATATAACAAAAAATATTACTATATATATATATATGGCTACGGTTCTTACCTTCCTCCCAGAGAACAATCTCTTATCACCCTGGCAGTTGCCCTTTAGGCATTCTGCACTACAGTTCGAAAACCTCTGTAGATAATCAGGGCAATGCAACAAGCATTATTTAGTGTTCGGTTGTGCTAAACCGGATTGCAGAGCTAGTTTGGTTGAGATGCAACACAATGACTTTCTGTGAAACAGATGGCAACCTTAGAGGTAATCCCTAACCTCACACAAACCCAGCGCTGGTGGCCACAAATATAAGCATGTCCCATACTGAATGTATCCAGAGCACAGGATAGCCTGCTTTGCTTGTCCAGACCCTACAACCTATTTAAGACATTAAATGAATATAAAAACAATTAAAACCAGCTACATTAAGAAAGGTGGTGGAAGTTGAGGAGATTTATTTATTTATTTAGGAAATTGGACGGTTCGGCCTTTACTGACCTGCTTAGGCCAAATAATGCAACCAGAGACAGCAGAACTACAGATTAAAACGGTACAAGTGTTTGAGAATGTCTTGTTTGACTTAACACAAACATACACACACACACCCGACCATATAGATACATGCGTGCATACATACTTTCACACACACAAACACACCCACACACACACACTTAAACTTCCACACCAGTATCTGAGTACAGACAAACTATCTCCATGTTAACCAATGATTACATCCAGTGAAACTCCAAGCACTTAGAACAAAATTACCCACAGTGCAATTCACCTAGCTATACAGATATATATTTATATAATACACTTATTTATATATAGAGAGCATTGGGATTCAATAAAGACTTTGTTCCTGTTAAAACAATTTCATGAACAATTGAAAATCTTCATAAATAGTAAGTGGGAAAAAAATAGTATATTTGTATATCATTTGATAGGTCCTCAACATCGTGTGAAAATCAGAAATGGTCCCAAAATAATACTTAAAAAAATGTTTGCATACATGAGGAAAATGAAGACAAAAATAACACACAAAACATAACATAAACACAAACAAGCAAAGCATAGCAAGGTCAAGGAAGGAAGGGATGCACTATCTAAACACACTCACACGTACACACACTCACACACACAACAAAGCACAGATTACACAGCGCATTTACAGAAGCGACTAAACGCAGGAGTACTGTACACAAGGAGAAAAGAGGAGCTTGTGTGTACACACACACGCACATGCAAACATATATTCACTCTCTCTCACTCATTCAATTGCCCAAACACATACACATTCTCCTCTCTGCTCTTGGGGTCAATGTAGTATATGTGGTGGTGGTTTTACAATGTTGATATTTATGGGTAGATTTTTTTTTTTAATCCATTATGGGTTTTTACTTTAGTTTGTCATCATGTATTTTGGTGACTGAGCGAATAGTGTGTGTGTGTGTCTGTGTACATATCTGTGTGTGTTGTACGTGATTCTATGAGTCATGATGAATGTTGTTCTCCCGTCGTTTACTTGGTGGAGAGGATGAGAGCGACAATCAGGCCGTACAGCCCCAGCACCTCAGCGAAAATGAGGATGAGGATCATGCCGACGAAGAGCCGAGGCTGCTGGGCAGTGCCCCTGACGCCGGCGTCGCCCACGATTCCAATCGCAAAGCCGGCCGCCAAGCCACTCAGGCCCACACTCAAGCCAGCACCCAAGTGCAGGAAACTCCTGAAGAGGTGGGAGAAGGGATAGGAATGACGCAAGATAAGACTTCCACGGTCATCACATGAGCAGTATACAGGAAACAGGAAGCAAGACTTATTTCACCTATTTCACAATTATTCATTTACAGTGTGTGTGTGTGAGTGTGTGATTGTAAACCACAATAAACTTACTTGAAGAGTGAGACTCTCTCCGAGATATTGTTGGCAATGAGCACAGCCACCACCAGCCCGTAGATGGCTATGATACCAGCCATGACCACTGGGATGATGGACTTCATGATTAGCTCCGGCCTCATCACAGACATGGCTGCAATTCCTGTGCCGCTCTTCGCTGTGCCATAGGCAGCACCTAAAGCTAGAGAGACGGAAAGGAAAAAAAATGGCCTGCATATTAGAGAGCTGTTTATGGAACAGCTGATCCATATCCTAAGTTTGAACGTATAGTTCGTTCACAGAGTCCCACACAAAGCTCTGTTCGATTCAAAAACCTTTTAGTACATTAGTGACAACTCACTGCCCGAACATGGATCAGGGTCACTAATCTCACTTAAAAAACCTGAACTTTACAGAAGGATAGTGGTAACTAACAGTAGTTTGTGTGTGCACGAGTGTGTGTCTATAGCCTGAGGGAGGAAGAGAGAGGAAATCTTATTTTAGAGTGGAAGGTCTAAGCAAATATCCCAACTAATGAGCGCCATTCCAACACCTATACCTCAAATACTTATGAGAATTGTGACAAATGAGGGGTCTGTGGTACTGTTGGTGTGTAAGCCTACCTAACACTTCTTCAGTTCACACGTTATGACAATCAAAATGCATTAAAAACTAGAGTTTCCCTGTTCTGTTGGGAAACAATGTACTGATGTAATCAAATGGGAAGATGCCAGTCTTCCTATAGCGCTCTCCGTCGCGACACACGATTGCACACGAAAATGGCCGAAGCCGCCAACAGGGTTTTCCTTCGCGTTTAGCCAACACTGACTTAACCTAGGCCTACTAGACAGCGTAGTATTTATGCAATGACAAAGACTCATCCGGTTATGAAGATGTGTCGTTGTATACTGTCGGGACTCATTACTAACTGAACGAACGCTCCTCCGCATCTGAGAGTGCAATCATTGAATTGCACCTGCTCGGCTTATTTGCTAGTGACTTGACGGCAGCAGCTAGCCTAAATCAATGACATTAGATGGTGGGTGGGAGGTCAAGCCAAACATAGTCTATATTTAAATAATTAACCATGTCATCTGAAATTTTAGTATCATATGGCTTTAAGTAATTTCGACTATGTGGAATGAAGATATTGTATGCTATATGCCGCATATTGATGTCGCTACTTCAATTAATCGGTTGACAATGGCAAATTCGCTTAAGTCGTCTTTATTTCTAGATGAACAGCAACATTTTTGTCATGACGACTAGTAAAAAATAATCAAACTAAATAAATAATGTATAAATCCTACGTCAAACGCAACGTCATCTACCGTGATGGAACCCTTCGCGCATCCCTTCCCCCTCGAGCAGGTACGCCGAGGTGATCGCCCAGATCCGCGGGACGTATCGCCGCCCAGCAAGCCGTGACACCTTCCCATCTCCAGATCCAACTAGAAATAAGTCTAGTCCCCGACATAATAACCCCAGCACACCGTAGCCTATAAATACATGCATTGACAATGCATAATCTGCTAAGAATGAATGAAATTTCACTTACCACTGAAAACCATTGCGGCGGATGCTCCCATCACTGCAAAGAACGGGGAATACTCGGGGCTTTCGGCGGACATTCTTCTGATGCTACAATGAAACGTACAAAAAAGAAATAATGAATATCTACCTTTAAGGTTTTACTGCGGTACCTGCTCAAACTACTCTGAATGGAACACGAGGCCTGCGCCAACACGGTTTGAAGCAGCTACGGATCTAGTCTTCCACAGATCACCGGTGGAGATGATGAAAATGGCGAAATTTAGAGTGTCACATGATAAGTCATCACCGTGGGGCCCATTTCCGCTTTTCAGGGATGACACCTTATGGATGACACACATATCCAAATGAATTGAGATTAAATTGGGTGGTAGATATGGATTTTACAGTCAATTAAATAACTATTATGTAGTCAAAATTGTTATGTTGCCTGCTATGCGCTCATTAAATCCTTCGATATTATATTTCACCCCTAAAGTTAGAATGGTACAGTCCATTGCAGACTGTCACAGGGATGTGTGAAATGCTAGCATAGGCATCAGGAATTCCAAATTGACAACAAACGAAGTCCGATATCGTTCGACAACAAAAACGAAGTCCGACATTCTATGAATTTAATTATAGTTAATTAATGTTTTGCATGTCCTATGCGTGTAACTCTGCAAACATGCCAAATACAGAGCAAAGTGCAATCATGTGGTCCTGCCTAGATCAGCTGACAGTTCAGATGATCTGTAAGGCACACCTAAATATGCCCACATGGGCAAACATTTTGTGACCGTAGCCTACGTTATTTGTTTCTGATGCCTACGACAGCCTTGTATAGAGCTAGATCGATATCTTTATTTATGAAGGCTAATTGATGCATTGTTCCAGTGGTTTAAGGTTTGGTGAAATGTCCCAATCCTTGAGAATTTTACAACTTCCACTCAGTTGGTCATGTGACAGGTCTTATGATTGTGAGTATGGGAGAGTCCAGTGGAGAACTGAGACTGACTTAGTTTGAGTCACTCGAACTCACAGACACCCACGTGAGCGTGCGTGTCTGAAAATTTCTGATTTGAGTGATCAAAGTTATGACCAGCGTAGGCCTATCTAGCCTGCAGTCTCTGTGATAAACGGACTGAAATAGGCTAGAGGCGTAGCCTGAGCCTTTTATGAAATCCATTTGATAATTTCCAATCAGCGGATTAGGTCTCGAGTTTTGCTATGTGCAGTTCTTGGGGTTTCAGGTATGGTTTTAAAAAACAGTTTAATTCAGTTCGGCTTTAGCTCTGGATAAAGAAGACAGAAGACGGATGGGCCTATCTGAATTTAGTTTTGATATGATGCTGCTGTTGGAAACAGCTCCCCAGGATAAAACCAAACCGAGGCAGGATAAATGAATCCACATCACTCTCGCTATACGGAAATTCCGAGAAGATATTTTCCACTTGGTGTCGCTAGATCCACTGTTCCACTCTGATGCTAGGCTACGTGGCCAAAAACAGTTAGCCCAATGTATCTTAAAAGCACACAGTTAAACACATGCGCAATGCTATTTCAGATGTGAATTCAAGCGCGGTCATGGCACCATTGACACTGCAGTGCTACGAAAATGGCAATCTCACCACACAGCCTAAATTACCGTGTGGGATAGCTTCTACTATGAGGTTTCCTGAATGAATAACTCAAGTAACCCAATGTCTCCCCCTATCAGGGGCACCCGGATTTGAATCGAGAAAGCATACATCCTCATAAGTCAGGGAGGCTATCTTTTTCTTCATACGCGTTTATTGAACAAAGAAATATATTCATAATGTGCTTTGCCGACTAAATCACAAAGAAACACTATGCACATGGGTGTGTGTGTGTGTGTGTGTGTGTGTGTGTGGGGGGGGGGGGGGGGGGGGGGGGGGGGCGGCATCAGGCTTACTAACATTATTCCATTATTCCAAACCCTCCTTGCTGTACAATAGTGTGAAGAGTTCAGAGTGAGGGGTTGAGGAGCAGGTGGAGAAACGTGCGCAGGAAACAGTCAGCATCAGATGAACCAGGCCATCTGCACCGACCATTAATATGTCCACACGGGGCTATGGAAGTCGAGAAAATGTTTTTCCATTAACATCTTTCCATTGTTCGTCCAGATGTTCACTTATGTCCTGTTGTTGTGAGCGCGCACAGGTGCCCACGTCCAATCCACAACACGCCATCTCTAGGTATTCCCTCCTAAAATCAAACAGCGTATTTTTAGACTGCATGTTCACCCACAGGGGATCTGCATCGACAATTGACGAACTGTGTGCCACACGTATTATGGTCCCTCTTGGGTATCTCCACGGTTCAAAGGATGCCAGTGAAATCATTGACGAATATATCGAGCCTGCAGGAAGTGTGTAGTTTTTACCATGCTTTCCGAATTATGTTTTTTTCTCATCCATAAATGCACACATCAAATGACAAAATGTGAAGAAAATTCGTAGATGATATGACATCACCACAAAACACAGGATTTCAAGAATTGGCACCAAACAAATTGTCAAAATTGTCCAAAGCGCGGTTTGGCCTGTAGCACTTTTAAGAGATTTACCTCACCTTTGTACAAGAAGAACACCAGGGATCTGGCTCATTCGCGATATGTTGTGGCAACCCGTCACGTCTTAGGCTAGCCTACATCATAGCATGTAGATGATATACGACAGGAAAACAAGCGCGATGATGGCGAAGAACATCAGAACCAAGATGTCCAACATGGTGTTTGTCGGGACGGACCGGGAAGATAACCCGCGTATGACAGAGGTATGTTGTAGGACAGGCCCGTGACAAACACCGGCGACAGTCGGACTAGATCGGGAATCACCGGAGCGGAATACATTTCGCAGCTGCGGGAGACCCCTCCCCAGCAGATGCGCTCCGTGGGTTCTAGAACGTTTTGTAAATGAAGTGGCATGGGTGCGTGCCGTTATGGTGCGTGCAAGGAGTTGTGCAATCAGCTCCATGTTTGACATTGCCTCAAAATCACCCATTAGTCTGACATATTGGAATAGAGACAAAAAAGAACATCTGATTAAAAAATATCTTTTTTATTGACAGCAGAATCGGTACAATTCCACGTGCATAACCAACAGCGCGAGAATGAGCGGACGTCCTCACAGCAGAACACTTGGCCGATGCTGCACAAATACTGTGCTGTCTTCACTACACAGATAATATACTGTAGCAACAGTGTCAAATTCCAAACAGAAGTTATGTGTAGGCCTAAAATGAATGTTTGTGTACAAACAACGTATGTTTGCTACGGGAGGAAACTAGTATGGCTGGTACAAGACTCCCCCATATCCATCTGCACATGTGCTCAATGTTGGATTTATTGAGGCATCAGAGAAGTGGCATACACTATAGTTGTTTCATATGAGAATGTTGCAGTAGTAGCTCTGGACAAGTGGCCATTACACACAGTGATAGGTAACACTACAATAATGACAAGAGAAGACTGGGTATCTTGCATTGTGCTAGCCCCCCCCATCCCCATATAGCTTGCTGCAATTACAGCACAAAATACATAGGCTTATGTGAATGCTCATGGTATGGATTTATAGCAGCAATTATTTTCTAACTGCTTTCCTCTGAGTCTAGATATGTCCCTCGTCCCTCACAAACTCAAACCATTAACCAACAGTGGACAATAGTGATCACCCCTCTCTCATAATACACAGGTCTTGTAATTACACACACACACATGCATTCTCAGACAGACACACACACACACAAATGTGCATGCACACAGACACACTCACCATTTTTTTTCTCTGCTCACATCGCAATAACACCGATGCCAGATATTAATATTTCTCCAATTTTTTTTGTCTTCGACAATATGTAAATACCACACTGAAAAATCAGAGGGGAAGGAGATGCGAGGAGGACTTTGAGTGTCTCCCTCTCATCCACTGGGCTGTTTTTTTTTTCACGTGCATGGTAGGCCTGCTCTAGAACAGAGACCAGCAGAAAACATTTTGGGTCAAGCTTGTTTAGAGACACAGGCCTCTCTTGGTATACAAATAAGTTTTTTCTTTTTATTTCAATGATATTCATATTGGCATTTCAACTGTCTCTTACAACAGCAATGGAGACAAGGAATGGAAACAGCATGACAAAAGAAAAAGTTACAATGATAACTGATGTCATAAAGAGCATTTGATCACTGATAGTTTTACACAACACACAATGTCCCAGAAGAGAAATGAGACAAACAAAAAAAGAATGAGAGTTCAAAGGAATGACTTAACATTGTGCTTTGCCTGGTTTTGTCCTGGCCAGTCTTTGCCCGCCCCACCTCATCCAAGGCTGGCAAAGGACACCACTCCACACCAACCCAGTCCCCAATGCCATATGAGGTTATGAGATGAGTCTGCAGCCCCAACAGCAAGCCATTCTTATATCGACAGGCATGTTGTTTGACTGAAATACAGGCAGTACTTTCAGTGATGACAGGACAAGGAATCAAAACCATTTTAAAAGGTGCATTTACAGCAAATGCCTCCATATATATTTTGATCAGTGTATGAATGACAAGAGTGGAGCTGAGACACACATCAATGTGCTTTATCTTATTCATTTTTTATAAATGCATTCTTATTTTTTGTAGTTCCCTACCTTGTCATCACAGAGACTGCATGCTCACCAAACATGCTGAAGAAACCGTGACTTCAGTTCAGAGTGCAACTCCCTGAAGGACAGTGTTGTCACCGCAGAATGCTCACTGCACTCCTCATATCACACCCATTGTGACACCATTAGGATGGAAGTGGGAGTTTTTAACATAAGATTCCAGTTTGACCACAATACCCATAATCCAAGAGGTCCTGCTGGCACTGGAGATGTTGATGTAAAAACATAACTGTGGCATATACAGGCATCAGCCATTATGCTTAAACGCTGATGCTGTGTTCCCACCTTTTTCCAAAGCCCAGAAATCTAGCCCTGACTGGCCGTGACGCGAGATTCTCCCACTCTCATATCTGATGCCCATGGACAAACCTCTGAGATTTGTCTATTAAGACAAAAGGGAATGATCACAAGTCTAAAATTCAAGCTTCATTGACTGCCTACCATTGAGATTTTACACTATGCCTGACTGACAAAATATACAGCTGATTATGAGTTGAAGAAAACAAAAAACTAAAACAGAAAAACAATAAAAATTAAAGGAGTATATGCTTGCGATCGTTGTCATGACAACTGGAGCTAAATGATTGGGGTGGGGTCCTGTTTGTTTAAGAAGTGCTGATTCAGATGACCCCTGATTTACAGACTGAAGCCTACAGGTCTGTGTGCATCAGTTAAGATATGTACTGAGTGTATATGTGTGTTTATGTACACATATGTATCCATACAGGTGTAGGTGTGTCATTAAGACTTAAGTGCCACTTGTGATAGCACCCTCTCTGGATCGAGACAGATGCAGTCAGGCAGAGAGACAGACCGACAAATAGAAAGAAAGACAAAGAAATACAGACAGACGGGAAAGGGGGGCAGACACACCATGAGTGCTGACAGACATCACAGACACACAGGTAGAAGGGGTGTGGGGTGGTGCTAAGGTACAGTTTAGTGATTATATGCAGATTTCGATGAGAGTTCTGCTGTACAGAGATGAGCCTGTTTACGTTTTCGACAAACACATAACTTATGTTTGTGGACGAGATGAAGAGAGAAAACAAAAACTAAACAAAAAAACAAAAGCGCTTTTAACATGAGATGGCACTGGGCTGTGGTGTGGTCAGATCAGACACACACACACACACACACACACACACAAGCCCTCCCTTCCTCTCCCTCCGTTCCAGTCTGTTTTTTCCCCCTCTATCCCCCTTTCTCTCTCTCTCTCCATCTCCGTCCCCCTCAGATGGCCTCCACGTAGTTGGCGGGCAGCATGCCGACCTGGCCGGTGCGCTCCACTCGGCCGTACATCCAGCCCTCGTCGATCTGCTGCACGTCCATGATCACGTCGCCGTCCACGAAGGACACCTCGTCAGTGTCGGCTGCCACGTAGTCGTATACGGCCCGGTACCGCTTCTGCAAACGCAAAAACACCCGCACAGTTATTAACAGCGACAGATTAAGAGTGTGTTTGTTTTAGTGTACTTCCCATACATACCGCACACAAAAACCCATATCCATTGAAAATCAATTCTGTAATGTGTTCTCGGAAAACAATGAAGAGTCCCGTTCATGCAAATGCTTAATTCTCTATCAAACAACCGGGAGGAGGAGATCTCATCAAAATCACGTCTAGAATGTGTTTATTTTGTGTACAATCGTGTTGCACAAGAAATGCCTTTCATATGACTAAATTTGCTTTCTGAATATTTGATTCTTCTCAATGCAAAAGTTTGATCCTTTGTTTTGTTTCTTTGCCTTCCAGAGGGGAGGGGGGGTTGATGTGAAGCAATTCTCAGAAATAATGGTAATGCAACTAGATATTAGTGCAGTGATTCAAAGTAAAGCAAAATCTTAAGACATTTTTCAGTTTACACAGTAAATGTTTGAGTTTGTAAAGAAAAATGCAAACACTGCTATTTTTTTGAACAGCCTAACATTACTTGTTCTTCACTTTCTGTAAAGGTATAACACAAATTTGATCAATTTTTAAAACACACTGCTATTCTGCACATAACTGTATATATATATATATATATATATATATATATATATATATATATATATATATATATATATATATATATATATATATATATATATATATATACACATACACACACGTGTGTGTGTGTGTGTGTGTGCATGTGTGTGTGTGTGCATGTGTGTGCATGTGTGTGTGTGTGTGTGTGTGTGAGATTACCCCGGCACTGGGAGGAGGAGCAGCAGCAGCCTGACGAACTGGCTCGGGCTCAGGCTCGTAGTGGTAGTTCTGAGTGGCTGCGGGAGGCTGGTACGCTACACAGCACACAAGGACCAGGGGGGACAGACCATTAGCAACAGCACACACGCAACTCAGTTACATGACTGGAAAGGAGCAAATTAGCAAGGTCAAATTACTTGAAGATGATTTATGCTCTATATTTAGAATGAGTGGAGGCGTGTGTGTATGTGTGTGTGTGTGTGTGTGTGTGCCCACCTGAGGTAGTATTTTGCTGAGGTGGAGGTTGTTGGGGTGGTCCCTCTCCACCCATTCGGCTCTTCTCAAAGTCTTCATGATACTTGATCTGGAGTGAAAACACACATAGAGAGACACACACACACACACACACACAATCAGAAACAATTAATTTATGCAATTAAGACACACAGACAATTATGCAACTGTTACATGACGTGAGAAGAGAGGCACTTGGCCTGCTGCAAATTAGAACTGGCCTTGTGGCGATTAGAGGGGGTATGTAATACTTGGAGATGGAGTTAAATGTGGGCAGAGTTAAGGTGCTGGTCAAAACAAGTTGACGATTAACCAAGCCAAACCAAACCAATGTCACAACCAATCTAATGCCTTGTGATGGTAAAGCCAAACGTAGGTGTGCAAGGGTGCATTTCAAAAGTGGAGTGTAGAAGAAAAGCCAGCAATGTTTTCATTACATTTCTGTAACAATTGAATACCAAAAATGTAAAACAAATCACAAAGAGTTGAGGGGATAGGCCCCAGCCGTGGCGCAAGTGGCTGGGGCACCTGCATCATACGCCGGTGACCCGGGTTCGATTCCCGCCCCGTGGTCCTTTACGGATCCCACCCCGACTCTCTCTCCCACTCGCTTCTTGTCATTCTCCACTGTCCTATCAAATTAAAGGCATAAAAAGCCCCAAAAAATATACTTAAAAAAAAAAAAAAAAAAAGAGTTGAGGGGATGTTTAAAAGATGCTTTGTTGTAAAGGTGTGCAACGATGTACTTATGTAACAGTCTTTTCAGGTAGTTTTATATACCGGTAATAATAGTAATAATAATAAGCTTTATTTGTATAGCACCTTTCATACACAGAATGCAGCTCAAAGTGCTTTATATTTGGAGCATTTAACACAATAATAAATAAAAAATAATACAAACAAACAAAACAATAAATAAAACATCAGAAATTAGAATTAAGCAAGAATGAGAATTCACAAGATGGTAAGGAGATACAACACATACAATTCAATTAATGTATTGAAAATAGGAAGACTGTAAATAGCAGCAGCAGGATGTAAAATAAAGTGAAGAAATAGGCTACAAGATAAAAGTGTGTTAACTAAAAGCTCTCATATACTGGTATGTTTTCAGGTCTTTTTAAAAAATGTTTACAGAATTTGCCTGTTTGATGTACAGAGGCAGGGTGTTCATAGCTTTGGTGCATTATGGATAAAAGCAGCTTCTCTGCTTTGCTTGTGTGGCACAATTAAGATTAGATTAGCATAGGAAGATCTAAGGTTCCTTTGTGGTTGATAAGATATTAAAAGCTAAGAGATATGAAAGTGCTATGCCATTTAGAGCTTTGTAAGTAATTAACAGAACCTTAAAATTAATTCTATAGGAAACAGGGGTGATGTGCTCCCGCTTCTTGGTCTTAGTTAAAAGTCTAGCAGTAGAGTTCTGAATGAGTTCCAATTTCTTTATGCTTTTTTGGGAGACTAGTAAAAAGTGCATTGCAGTAGTCTAACATGCTAGTGATAAAGGCATGGATTAATTTCACTGCATCTTGCATCTCACTTCGGCAATATTTCACAGGTGGAAATAAGCTGTCTGGGTAACTTTACTGATATGGGGCTTGAACTCTGTATCTAAGATGACACCGAGGCTTGTTACTTTTGATTTGACCTGGTGTGCCAGGTTCCCAAGATTACTAAGAACGGTGTCTCGCTTAGATTTTGGTCCAACCAAAAGTACCTAGGTTTTATCATCATTTAGCTTTAAAAAATTGTTGCTCATCCACTGATTAATGGAGGCTAAGCATGCGATAAGGGAGCAAAGGCCATCTGGGTTTGTTGAAATATATATTTGGGTATTGTCTGCATAGCTGTGGAAGTTTACATTATGCTGATTTATGTTTCCTAACGGAAGCATATAGGGAGAAAAGCAGAGGACCAAAACAGCTCCCTTGGGCCACACCGAAGGGAAAATCATGTTTTACAGATACATGATCCCCTAGACTGACATAAAAATCTCTGCCAGTAATGTCATTATCAGAGAGACAAACCCACTTTGCAAGGTGGTGAATATAGTTTTGGTGTATCAGAGATGCTATCTGATAAACATTGATGTGTATACAAAACCCGCCATATTAAAAAGGCAGGGAGCACAGCATATCTATTTAGTCATTTACAGATGAAAGATGAGACTGAAAAGTGAAAAGGAAACTTATATTTACGTAGATTTTATCAGGCTCGGGATCGTTTTTGATAAGAAAGCAACTCTTAGCACCCTTGCGCAAACAACAGTGTTCAACCCACCACTGTGTATGTTGAATCATACGCTTTGCAATGTTTTGTCAATTTTAAATTCAACCCAGTTCTTGTAAGATCAGGAGACTGGGTAAGTGTTTCTTGCAGTACCTCTTGTATCCAGCAGATGACACCACTGTGTCACTCTTACAGGGGCGTTGTCTAAAACTGACAGGGCTTGCAAGCCAGAATCGGCCCACATTTTATCTAAACATAGCCATGGGTGGAACGCTTTGAATGGAGGAGGCGTGATGATAGACACCAAGAGAAGCCAATAACAAAGCTCAGCTGATGTGTGACGTTATTTAAAAATGTGTGTGCCACTCCAACAAGCTGATTGCAAGTAAACGGTTTATCACTAGATGCCAAATGTCAGCAGATGCCAAATGTCTGTTTTTTGGTACCATCATTAAAATTATTCACATTTCTGGAAGTGAGTATACACTACTATTGTAATGGACATGGAGAATAGTCAGACGGGATTGCACCAGGGTTTCTGGCTTGTTTGGCTGCACGCCCCAGACTGTCTGACCATGACACCACGTGGGCAGGCTATCTGACAGTATAGCTAGATACTATCTAAAAACTAACAGGGAATGACATAGCAACAGGAAGTCCAGGACATCTGCATTAGCTAGGCAACCATGCCCCTGTCTACAGAGAGGCCATGGGTGATGCAATCCCAGAGATCAAACAGTGATGCAGGTACATCACTTTGAGTTACAATTCTAGAGCAGGAAGAGCTTTGTGTGTGTGTGTGTGTGTGTGTGTGTGTGTGCGAGCATGCGTGTGGTGTGTGTGTGTGTGCCTTAACACATCTGAAAAGGAAGAGCCTTCCTGGGGTCAAATCACACAGGAGCCACATTAAGTCCATCCTGGCCAATAACTTAAATCGTTTCAAGATGTGAGCGAAAAAGAAAGAAAAAGGCCAAAAAAGACAAAAGGAAAGAATCGTGAGGAACAGACTGCAGCAAGACCTAAAGTCACACGAAGAAAAACAGTCAGAAAAGTGACACACACAGTCAGATAGGTTATCTAAGAGAACCGGAATGAACATGGGCATGTACAAACATGGTCCCATATGTGAACTCAGCATATCTTGCATACTGAGCACTTTTCAGTAAAGAACTCCAAACTCATTTTCCAAGAAGAATTTAGCACAAACCTCTTTTATGCCTCTAGAAATGAGCTTGCAGCAGGTTAAACGGTTTGATAATCAGTGTTTTGTTAGATTTCAGTATTTTGTTAGATCCACACAATTGTATTACGCACAAGTTGTGTTGGTTTAGTGAATTACTACTATTTTTGGATCAAGGAATAAGGTTTAAAATGCAACTCTAAGCACTCATGTTTAATGCTTCTCTCTCTTCACACACACACACACACTTTTTGTCAAGATTTCTGAGTCTGTTAGTACTGAATGCTACCAACCAAGTGTGGGGAAACATGCTAACTCACACCATGCTCAGGCTAGGCTCACTGCTTACCAACCACATATCTGACGCACTGCAATATGGGAACAAACACAAGTTTAAGAAATACAAACAAGGTTGCTGGCTCCACTTTAACCTTAACCCAAAGTCAGAAATGATGAAGCACTTTAATATAAACATAGCTGCACAAATTCAAACTGGTCTTCTCTTGTCCACAACCTCATGTACATGAATTTGTATGGAGTCATATTGCATCTAAAGATTGTGGAAAAAGGAGACAACCATTAATCTGCCTGTGTCCAGTGATTACATTGGTCTAGCAGGCTTATGTGTATGCAGTAGGGCTGTCACTTTACGTTCGAAAATCGATTGCACAATCGATTGAACCAACCAACACAAGTTTCGAAAACTAAAATAGGGAATCGATTTTAACCAAATATGTACACTATTCATTTTAAACGAATTAAACAAATGAAAAAGATAGATGTAACAAAACTCAGGAACAAGCAGAAAAATAACAAAAGAATTCCGAAGTGCAGTAAGCATTGCGAAAGCTAAAAAGAAAATTCCCACCAATTTGACGCACCGGAAACAGCTTTTTCAATCGGCTGCTGTGCTGCTGGTGTTTTGCCAAAAAATTGAGGACAACGCGATCAACCTGTGCGACATGAGAGATACGAGTGATAGGCCCTAATAACTTGAGGAGTTCGATATAGAAGCACTTCGGGGTTTGGGTATATCAG